>NC_142475.1:6700806-7005161 GCF_049115385.1 Moschus berezovskii | reverse complement strand
TTCCCAACCCAGGGATCGAACCCGGGTGTACCGCATTGGAGGCAGACGCTTTAACCTCTGAGCCACCAGGGAAGCAGGTCTAGATGACTCACAAGTTGGAATCAAGATTGCTAGAAGAAATAGCAACAACCTCACATATGCAGATGATACCACTCTAAAGGCAGAAAGTGAAAAGGAACTAAAGAGCCTCTTCATGAGTACAAAAGTCAGTCAGTCAGTTCAGACGCCCAGTCGTGTCCGACTCTTTGCGACCCCATGAATCACAGCACGCCAGGCCTCCCTGTCCATCACCAACTCCCGGAGTTCACTCAAACTCATGTCCATTGAGTTGGTGATGCCATCCAGCCATCTCATTCTCTGTCGTCCCCTTCTTCTCCCGCCCCCAATCCCTCCCAGCATCAGAGTCTTTTCCAGTGAGTCAGCTCTTCACATGAGGTAGCCAAAGTATTGGAGTTCCAGCTTTAGCATCAGTCCTTCCAATGAACACCCAGAACTGATCTCCTTTAGAATGGACTGGTTGGATCTCCTTGCAATCCAAGGGACGCTCGTATAAAAGAGGAGAGTGAAAAAGCTGGCTTAAAACTCAGCACTCAAAAAATAAAGATCATGGCATTTGGTCCCATCATTTCATAGCAAATTGATGGGGGGAATGTGGAAACAGTGGCAGATTTTCTTTTCTTGGGCTCCAAAATCACTGCAGACAGTGACTGCAGCCATGAAATTAAAAGACACTTGTTCCTTGGAAGAAAAACCATGACAAATCTAAACAAGGTATTAAAACGCAAAGGCATCACATTGCAGACAAAGGTCTGTGTAGCCAAAGCTATAATTTTTCCAATAGTCTGTATGGATGTGAGATTTGGACCATCAAGAATGCTGAACACCAAATAATTAATGTTTGGGGATTGTGGTGCTGGAGAAGACTCTTGAGAATTCCTTGGACAGCAAAGAGATCAAACCACTCAATTGTAAAGGAGATCAACTCTGAATATTCATTAGAAGGACTTATGCTGAAGCTAAAGTTCTTCGATCTTAAACCAGAATAGCTAGAAATTAAAGAGAGCATTAAATTACAGTTTTGGGTGGGTATTTAAATGTATTTGCTCTTATATAAAAAAGATTTGGCTCTTATTTTTAACTTTATAAAAGCACTATCATATAATTTATTTATCCTGTCTAGAGAGTATGAGAAATTCTGAATAATCTTCCAAATCTTTCCAAGGAAATGAACTAGCAAGCTGTGCCAGAAAAAAAATGAATATACAAGGAAATGTTAAATTATTGTAGCACATCCAAGCAATAAATCTTGAAAGATAAAAGAATCAGACTTGTTATACACGTTTCTAAGACTCATGGATTTATAAAGACTATTCAAGAAAGTGTAGAACTAAATTTATTTATCATGTTTAGGTAATCTCGTCTCCATATTAGGATGGATTTTATAGTTATTTGGTCTTCAGGGAGGAGAACTTCTAAGCTCCTCTTTGTCTCTTGGTATTTCCCAAGCAGTTTCTACTGGGGACTTGAGAGCATTTCTCTCAAGGAAGAGTATAGAGCTATGGATTTGTACGGGGCTTCCCTCTTGGTTCAGAGGGTAGAGAATCTGCCTCCAATGCAGGAGACTTTGGTTCAATCCTGGGGTCAGGAAGATCCCCTGGAGAAGGGAATGGCAACTTTCTTGTACTGGTATTCTTGCCTGGAGAATTCCATGGACAGAGGAACCTAGCATAGAGTCTGACATGACTGAGTGACTAACACATTCGCTACTGTGCTTATAAGTGCAATCGCTTATGTAGTTTACAGATAATAATGGTCCTTCTGGAATTTTCACTTTTCCTAGGTAAATTCTTCTGAAAAGTGTAATTTTCTTTCTGTTCATCTTATCTGCCTTTGGAAAATCTAGATCAGGCAGCCTAGAGGAACTCCTCTCTTGAAATCAGGGGGAATATTTGTCTTATATCTAATACTCCTACTCCCTTGCTTTGGTTTTTTCTCTGGGTGGCAGCTCTTAGATCTGCCTGGAGATCTAAGACTGGGTTCTGATGTGAAAACAGAGAGAAAAGCACATGTCCTACTTTTAGCCTTGAACTTTTAGGCCTACTTAGTTTAGGGAAAGATGTTTTTCATGGGTCTAGCATAGCTCTATGTGGGGTCTATCATGGTTTGACACCAAAACCCTTACAAATAATAAAGTGTTTGGCCCTTTTGACCTGTGAATGTATTTTCATCAGGTACATTGAGAAGAGAAAACATGGGTAAAGCATTCAGGCATTTATGTTTCCTTGGTGTAATTCTGTCTTAAGCAGTTATCATCCTTTAAATAGAATACTACATGTTTAAGAGTAATTACCAATAATAAAAATATATGTATAACCCCCCACCCCACAGAAATGTATAGCCTAGTTTTGTTACTAAAGGAACAGACATAGCTAGGTGCCAAGCTACTTATGAACAAATTTAAAATAATAAGTTCAATGTGTTTGCATTGAACTCAGCCGTATAGCAATTAGAACAGCACATGGTAAGATTTTAATAAATATATAATGAAATCAAGAATTCATAATCCATGTGCTGCTAGGTATTCTCTTAGAATACCAAAATAGAACTGAAAGCAAAGAAAACCTCCAAAGGATAAAGTGGTTCAATAAAAAGATTTGTTATAGTTTTGAGAATCAATGAACAAGAGGAAGATGCAAAAGGAAATAATGTATTAACTAATTTCTAATCGTTTTTAGACTTTGGGAATCTATCATCAATATTGAGTATGTGTGTGAGTGTGCAATCAATAATCTTACTCTGCTGGTGACTGAAACAACAGCAGAAATCAAGTGATTTTCTATTTTAATGTTGAATATTTCCCTTATTTGGATTATCTGTTAATTATGAAGGGCATTTGTAACTGTATCTCCAGATGGTAGAATTAATCAAAGAACGAGCAACAGGAAAAGTTTTCAATAAACTGCTGTAATAAATGAACAGCAAAATGGCTTTTAAATAAATTTTTAGTAAATATCTTGTTATTATTATCTCTTAAATTTGAACTGTGGAATATTGATTTTTTTTGGAAATTTTTTCAACCTGCTGGTTGTGTCATTTATTACTTGATTTCTAACTGAAGCACTCTAATACAATGTTAATTTTAGTGTACTACTTGCTTCATATTTTTCTACTATTGGGAAATGGTAAAGAAAAATCAATAATTATTTAATTTCATATATTATGCATATCGGATCATTTGCATTAGAATGGAAATCTTATAGAATAGTCTTAAATTTTATCATTTTTGACACTGAAGAAAATAAAAAAAAAAAGAATACTCCTTACATTGCAGCTACCCCTATAAATTCTAGAAGTTCAGAGTCTAAGGACATCTATACAAGTACAATAAATTATTTCCCTACCTTTTTTCAAATTTTTTCAAAAAGAAACTTGAATTATCTTTACTTGATTTACTAGTGGCTGAAGGTAAAAGCCTTGTTTTGAAAACATATTTATAATAGATGAATGCTTTTTATCAATTTATCTTTTATGTTTGTTCCATTGAAATCAATAGCACTTTATTTTGACTCATAAGCTTTCTTTGTTTTGAAATCCCCAAGTGTCTTTACACTAGTAAACAGAAACCAAGTTAAAAAAAAATACTAAAAATACAAAAAGGGAGTCTTACATAAAACTATATTGTACAGCATCATCTAAACACAGAACTTACTGCAGTCGATTTAGATGTGATTTAGTCCATATTGTCTGTATAGTCAAAGCTACGGTTTTTCCAGTAGTCATGTATGGATGTGAGAGTTGGACTATAAAGAAAGCTGATCGCCAAAGAATTGATACTTTTGAACTGTGGTGCTGGAGAAGACTCTTGAGAGTCCCTTGGACTGCAAGGAGATCCAACCAGTCCATCCTAAAGGAGATCAGTCCTGGGTGTTCATTGGAGGAAATGATACCGAGGAAGTTCCAATCCTTTGGCCGCCTGATGCGAAGAGTCGACTCATTTGAAAAGACCCTGATGCTGCGAAAGACTGAAGGTGGGAGAAGAAGGGGACAACAGAGGTTGAGATGACTGGATGGGATCACTGATTCAATAGACGTGAGTTTGAGCAAACTGTGGGAGTTGGTGATGGACAGGGAAGCCTGGCGTGCTGCAGTCCATGGGGTCGCAAAGAGTCAGACACGACTGAGCGACTGAACTGAACTGAAGGGAAAGATAGTGACTTTCTCACGTTGCCAATGTTTTTTCTTGACACCCTCGTGTACTCAAACTTCAGAGTCAACTCAAGCTACATTTTCCTCTGTGACCAACATTCTCTTATAGCTCTGCAGCTATTACAGGATAGATCCTTCAAAGTAAAGGCAAAAGCCAGAGTTTCAGTTTGAAGGCTTCCTCTACCTTTCTTTGGCCTAGAACTTCATTCTGATCCTCAGAGGTGGATATGGGCACTAATCACTGCATTGCAGGTATGTTTTCCTTAACTCTTCATAAAGTGAACGTGTTATACGTGTATGTGGCATTCCAGAGATGCTTCCCAATGGGTTCAGTTCATTTGTTAACTGTTGATCACATCACCTCCAGGAGAATTTGTGTGATAGTAAACAATCTAGTAGACCCATTGCTTTTATCTGTGGCACCTGGTTGACTTCCTCAAAATGTAAGACTGTGTTACTGAATTTCTCTATCGGTGTATGTAGGAAACTGTGTCCTGACCTGGGATTTTCTCTTCTCGGATTGTAACCATAAAATCAGGCAATGATTTTTTGCTTTTCAGAAGAGAAACAATAAAATACATTTATGTTCTCCATATTGCAGGATATTATTGTTGTAGATGCTGAGCTAGATTTTTTTCAAGGCCTATGCTGTTGCTTATTAAAAAGAGATACCTTTGGAAGCTGTTTGGGTTTTCAGTACACATGGATCACTTGAATATTGCCTAAACTGAATGAAATATTTTAAAAAGAAGAGCAGAATTATTTGAATGGCTGTAAAACTAAGGATTGCAATATTTGTCAAACAAAATATAATCTAATTTTCAATACAACTCAAAGTAGAAACATTATCCTGATTTTATTAGTAAGAAAGTTAGAAATTAGGTCAGTTACAGGTCAGGCTATAACTAACATTACCTTAGAGAGCACCCTGGAATCCAGAAATCCTTTTTACCAAAGTTCTTTCCACTCTACAGTGCAACCATTCTTACCCTGAGTCAAATGTCAATGGGAAAATGCACTGGATATGCAGAATTTATACTAGCGTATTAGAGCAATTTTTCATAGTAAAACAAACTTGAAGCTACATATCAAAATAGATTTTTATATGACTTATGTAGTCTATTGCAATCACAGAGAATTGACTGGTGATGCGGCTTTAAAATAACCCTGCCTATTAATATTTCGGAGAGGGCTTGTCCAGTCCTGAAAACTAGATTTGGGGATGAATGGTGGTAGATCTTCCAACTAAATTATGGATTTTATTTGGAAGAATAGTTAAGACCATTACGACTTGATGCCGTATGTTACGGGCTGAATTGTGTCTCATCCATTCCCCCCTAAATCCTGCTGAAATTCCGACCCTCAGTAGCCCACAGTGTAACCCTGTGGGAGGTAGGGTCTCTAAAGAGGCAATTGGGGGAAATAAGGTGATTATGGTGAGGTTTATCCACTCTCATTGGTGTCCAATAAGCAAGGTGTGAAAGACACTGACACACACAGAGGGAAGCCCAGGTAAAAATGTGGGGAAACAAAAGCCATCTACAGAGCAAGGAGACAGGCCTAGAGAACCAGCTCTGCCAACACCTTGCATCAGATTTCTAGCCCCTAGAATTAAGAGAAACAAAATTATGCTTAAAGCTCAACATTCAGAAAACTAAGATCATGGCATCCGGTCCCATCACTTCATGGAAAATAGATGGGGAAACAGTGGATGACTTTATTTTTCAGGGCTACAAAATCACTGCAGATGGTGATAGTAGCCATGAAATTAAAAAATGCTTACTCCTTGGAAGGAAAGTTATGACCAACCTAGACAGCATATTAAAAAGCAGAGACATTACTTTGCCAACAAAGGTCTGTCTAGTCAAGGTTATGGTTTCTCCAGTGGTCATGTATGGATGTGAGAATTGGACTGTGAAGAAAGCTGAGCGCAGAATAATTGACGCTTTTGAACTGTGGTGTTGGAGAAGACTCATGAGAGTTCCTTGGACTGCAAGGACATCCAACCAGTCCATCCTAAAGGAGATCAATCCTGGGTGTTCATTGGAAGGACTGATGCTGAAGCTGAAACTCCAATCCTTTGGCCACCTGATGTGAAGAACTGACTCATTTGAAAAGACTCCAAAGCTGGGAAAGATTGAGGGTGGGAGGAGAAGGGGACAATAGACGATGAGATGGTTGGATAACATCACCAACTCAATGGACATGGGTTTGGGTGAACTCCAGGAGTTGGTGATGGACAGGGAGGACTGGCATGCTGTGGTCCACGGGGTCTCAAAGAGTCGGACATGACCGAGCTACTGAACTGAACTGAGGCCATCCAGTCTGTGGTACCTTAGTTATGGCAGCCCTAGTAAACTAATATGTCATCTGATTTAATACTTAAGGAACTAAGTTTTTCTGAATTGCATCTTCATATAGTTCCACTTGGGAATTATTTGTAAGATATAGAAAACACCCATGAGAGTCTATGGTAAGAGAAATAGAATTTGTTGCCCAACATATGAAATGACGATGAACAGTTATATTTGTAATGGTGTTAAAGAGGCTCTCTGAATGTGATATGCGTGCTGAGTCTCTATTTCAGTTCAGTTCAGTTCAGTCGCTCAGTCGTGTCCGACTCTCCGCGACCCCATGAATCACAGCACGCCAGGCCTCCCTGTCCATCACCAACTCCCGGAGTACACTCAAACTCATGCCCACAGAGTCGGTGATGCCATCCAGCCATCTCATTCTCTGTTGTCCCCTTCTCCTCCCGCCCCCAACCTTTCCCAGCATCAGAGTCTTTTCCAGTGAGTCAATTCATCGCATGAGGTGGCCAAAGTATTGCAGTTTCAGCTTTAGCATCAGTCCTTCCAATGAACACCCAGAATCGATCTCCCTTAGAATGGACTGGTTGGGTCTCCTTGCGGTACAAGGGACTCTCAAGAGTCTTCTCCAATACCACAGTTCAAAAGCATCAATTCTTCGGTGATCAGCTTTCTTCACAGTCCAACTCTCACATCCATACATGACCACGGGAAAAACCATAGCCTTGACTAGACGGGCCTTTGTTGGCAAAGTAATGTCTCTGCTTTTTAATATATTATCAAGGTTGGTCATAACTTTCCTTCCAAGGAGTAAGCATCTTTTAATTTCATGGCTGCAATCAGCATCTGCAGTGATTTTGGAGCCCCAAATAATAAAGTCTGACACTGTTTCCACTGTTTTTCCATCTATTTCCCATGAAGTGATGGGACCAGATGCCATGATCTTTGTTTTCTGAATGTTGAGCTTCAAGCCAAACTTTTCACTCTCCTCTTTCACTTTCATCAAGAGGCTTTTGAGTTCCTCTTCACTTTCTGCCATAAGGGTGGTGTCATCTGCATATCTGAGGTTATTGATATTTCTCCCAGCAATCTTGATTCCAGCTTGTGCTTCTCCCAGCCCAGCGTTCCTCCTGATGTACTCTGAATATAAGTTAAATAAGCAAGGTGACAATATACAGCCTTGACACACTCCTTTTCCTGTTTGGAACCAGTCTGTTGTTCCATGTCCAGTTCTAACAGTTGCTTCCTGACCTGCATACAGGTTTCTCAAGAGGCAGGTCAGGTGGTCTGGGATTCCCATCTCTTTCAGAATGTTCCACAGTTTATTGTGATCGACACAGTCAAAGGCTTTGGCATAGTCAATGAAGCAGAAATAGATGTTTTTCTGGAACTCTCTTGCTTTCTCCATGATCCAGCGGATGTTGGCAATTTGATCTCTGGTGCCTCTGCCTTTTCTAAAACCTGCTGGAACATCTGGGAGTTCACGGTTCACATATTGCTGAAGCCTGGCTTGGAGAATTTTGAGCATGACTTTACTAGCGTGTGAGATGAGTGCAGTTGTGCGGTAGTTTGAGCATTCTTTGGCATTCCCTTTTTTTGGGACTGGAATGAAGACTGACCTTTTCCAGTCCTGTGTCCACTGCTGAGTTTTCCAAATTTGCTGGCATATTGAGTGCAGCATTTCACAGCATCATCTTTCAAGATTTGAAATAGCTCAACTGGAATTCCATCACCACCACTAGCTTTGTTCGTAGTGATGCGCTCTAAGGCCCACTTGACTTCACATTCCAAGATGTCTGGCTCTAGGTCAGTGATCACGTTATTGTGACTATCTTGGTCGTGAAGATCTTTTTTGTACAATTCTTCTGTGTTATCTTGCCACCTCTTCTTAATATCTTCTGCTTCTGTTAGGTCCATACCATTTGTGTCCTTTATCGAGCCCATCTTTGCATGAAATGTTCCCTTGGAATCTCTAATTTTCTTGAAGAGATCTCTTGTTTTTCCTTTTCTGTTGTTTTCCTCTATTTCTTTGCATTTAGAGCTCCTCCTGATAGCTCAGATGATAAAATGTCTGCCTACAATGTGGGAGACCCAGGTTCGATCCCTGGGTCAGGAAGATCCCCTGGAGAAGGTAATGGCAATCCACTCCAGTACTCTTGCCTAGAGAATCCCATGGATGGAGGAGCCTGGTGGGCTACAGTCCATGGGGTCGCAAAGAGTCGGACACGACTGAGTGACTTTACTGTTTACTATGAAGATATTTTACCAGTTAGCATATGAAATTGTTCAACATCATTGGGCTTTTGGCTATTAAAGTGTTCTGTTAACATGCAAATGTGTCATCTAGGTTACAGTCTATGAGTTTAAGAGTCAGAAACGATTGGGTGACTAAGCAAAACATAGCCAATCACTTAGCCAGTCCCTGTGGCAAGAAGACATGTAAGTTTTAATGGACAATGGCTGAAGGCTGAACTCGACACAGTATATACTGCGGGAGAGTGTGAGTGAAAGGAAAGATACCATTAAAGGTAGTACATAGCAAAGAGAGATACAACCTGCAAAGCAAGAAAGATTGTTTGTGTTAACCTGCACCTGTTACTGCATAAAAAGTATGACAAGAAATATAGGCAAACTTGCCATTTTTAAACTGACAGTAATTGCAGAGAGCAGCCGGTAGTAACAGATATCTCTCAGACACACTGCGAGCAATTAGTTCACAACACCAAACCTCATATGATTCTGTGCTGATACAAGCTAGGTCATGCTTTGTGAATCAAAACATGTCTAGAAAGACATATATGGTATATAAACATTCCAGCTTACTTAGGGCTTTTTTGTTTTCTTCGTCTTCTAATAAGCATAGTGAAAGAAAGGGAAAGTCATCAGTCGTGTTTGACTCTTTGCGACCCCATGAGCTGTATAGTCCATGAAATTCTCCAGGCCAGAATAGTGGAGTGGGTAGCCCTTCCCTTCTCCAAGGGATCTTCCCAACTCAGTATCCAACCCAGGTCTCCCATGTTGCGGGAAGATTCTTTACCAGTTGAGCCACCAGTGAAGCCCCAAAAGTCACCCTAATAAGCATAAGGTGAACAAATGAAATTGTCAATATTTAACCATTTGAAAAATAAATATAGCAATTTTCACAGACAGAGGAGCCTGGCAGGCTACAGTCCATGGGGTCTCAAAGAGTCAGACATGACTGAGCGACTAGCACTTTAGCCTAGTATTAATAGTATCTCCTTTTATTCTCAAGACTGCCTGCATTCAATGAGAAATGATATGGTCATCTTAAGTAAATATTTGTGGTATTATTATTTTCCCAGGGTTGTCTGGTAGGATTTTCCTTATTTCTTTTAATTGGCAGCCATAACTGCTTACACTTAGAAACATATTTCTCTTGTTGACACACACACAAACACACACACTCACAATTGTATTGAGAGTATTTACCAAGAATAAGAGCCAAGTTCTTCCACCACAAAAATGAGACCAATAAGAAAATATTTTTGTAAATTAGTACATTAAAAGACCACCATTTTAGCTTGCATTTTTAAAAGATTTCTTAGATGTTACCTATATTTTTGGAGGGAGAAATGGAAATGTTTTAAATGGAAAGCTAAATTCTACTATGTTCATAGTAGAAATTGATCATATTTCTTGCATAAAGGAAGCAAAAAGATTTCAATCTCCCTCTGCTACCTGATAGAGCTGCTTCAAACTGAATTCTGTAGATATTGGAACCTCTCCTAGGACCTCCACACAGACATGTAATAATTAACTTTGTCAGATGGCTAGCAGCCGAAACCAATTATGTAGCAATGCAGACATGCACTGCCTCTCTTAAAGAGAATGGAAAATTGCCTAATAAAATAAATAAAATCATTTTTACCATGATGATAAATAGCCGTTATTGCTTCGTGGTGTTTTTACCTTATCCACTCTTTCCGATGTAAAATAACCAATAATCTAAATGCCAGTACTGACATTGAATTACCAAATCCTAATAAACATTGACTCTAATCTTCAGTTCTATATTGCTATTTCTGCCATTATCTGTTTTTATGTTTTTGCATTTGTTTTTTTATCCTTTATTTATCATCGCACATATCAACAAGGCCTGGGAACTGCTTTTCAGTTAAAGCTAATGCCAGTGCTCTCTCCTTGATGAGTATTAAAGCATTAACTGGTTTTCCAAGGGTAGCTGTGCCTAACTTATTCCACTAACCATTGTGTTGCTGGAAGGCAAATAATAGTGAGAGGGTTTGCTGCCAATTATCTACTTCTTGGAAAACTCATATCTTAGAAAAATGCAAAAATATAGGCATCTGCAAAGAAACTGCTCAAATTCAGCAATATACTGTTGTATGAGTATGTGGTTGGGCTTTACTTGCATATTTTAAAGCCCGAAGTAAGCTTACTTTTTATTAGAACTAAGCTTTGAGCCTACCTATCCTTTCCTTTTTAAATTTGAGTCACTGAACTGATTAAATTGATTTGCTTAGACTCTTTTCTACCTGTTTTCTGATAAGAAATTATTCTTTATAAACATATCCATAAATCCGAAATGCAGAAATGAATGTACTCAAGATTTCTCAGCCACCCAAGAAGAATTAAATCACACACACTCATATTTATATAATAAGCTTTAAATGAGACTATGTGTGTATGGTCAGAATTAGACCTTGAGTGGCACAGTTGAGTACTAAAGAGTTATTTGTGTTTCCCTGGGCAGACGACATTATTTCTTTCTAAAATAAAGCTATAATTATGAGCTACCCTTAAATAATAAAATCACTTGTTCATATAAGGTGACTATAATGACTATTAAGTGCAGAATACAACATGAGGAGAAGCCAAATTCATAATGTATGTAATTAAAAAAATACACAGTGTAGGAAGTTCCCTGGTGGCCTAGTGGTCAGTATTCACTGCTTTCCCTGCAGAGGCCTGGCTTCAGTCGCTCATCAGGGAAATGAGACCGGGGAAGCAACACCATGAAGCCAAGAGAAAATGCACAGAGTACAGTTTTAGATGTGAAAGGAAGCCTGAAACACAGTGGCGCAAGCTCTCAGCGTTGTGGAGTAGAGAAAATGTAGAGCTGAAACGTGAGCACACGCTCATCTTCGCATCTGACTTTCCACACTGCCTGCACAGCTTTTAGCGTGCATGTGCCTCAACTTCGAAGTAAGATTACCCACACCGCACTCAGGTTGCTCCTTCCCTGAAAGCCCATTCAACCCCTTCATTCAATGTACATTCCTTCCTGGGTGTCCCTTTGTGCCAGGCAGCTGCTGAGAGACACCCAGAAGAAAAGAACATAGTCCCTCCAGGAGAAGAGCTCGTGTCTCATGGAAGATGCCAGCATGTAACCAGATAATTGGAAACATGTGAAGTGTAAGAATACAGACAGTCCACTGTGGGGATACGATTGTGTGGGAGATAGTACATGCTGACTTTACAGGGAAGCAGGACCAGATGTGAGCTCAGATACCCCTACCTTGTGGTTGTTGAATTTTGGCCACTACTAAAACCTGTCTGATCCTCTATTTCCTATTGGTATAAATTGGGAATAATAATGCCTGTCTTGCCATATTATTGTAAGGATTAGAGGAAATGCATGCAAAGCACCTGGAATTTAACAGATACTAAGAACTGAACTGAACTGAAGAAACAAATGCCAGCTAGTTTATGTTAGGTCGAGGCACAGTCCACCATGTCAGTGAGCAGTTTCCAATGTTCCTCGTGTCTGTTAGAAGTTCTTTAAATATTTTAAAGCAGCAGAATGACAGAGTCAGAATGATGCTTTAGAGAGATTAGTTTGGCAAAAGTGAACAAGAGAAATGGGAGGGGGAAGAACCTGGAGATCAAAGCAAGTTAAGAGACTATTGAAATAATTCAGGCATGAAATTAAAGGACCTGAAAATAGAGGATTGACGGCATCCCAGGTGACTAGATTGATAAAATGGAAACAATTTTGCAAGGGAGAGAATGGAGGTCTTCACAAGAACAGGCACTGGTATCCTTTAGGGAGAAAGGAACTAGCATTATCTTACACCTAACAACTGCTCACACTAAGTTAGATATTTTAGACATTTTAACTCAGTTAAATAGTCCAACAGGGCTTCCCAGGTGGCGCTAGTGGTAAAGAATCTGCCTGCCATTGTAAGAAATTAAAATTGAAAATGATGCTAGGTCCTTGGAAGAAAAGCTATGGCAAACCCAGACAGCACATAAAAAAGCAGAGATTACTTTGCTGACAAAGATTCATATAGTCGAAACTATGGTTTTTCCAGAAGTCATGTATGAATGTGAGAGTTGGACCATAAAGAAGGCTGAGCACTGAAGAATGGATGCTTTTGAACTGTGGTGCTGGAGAAGACTCTTGAGAGTCCCTTGGACTGCAAGGAGACCCAACCAGTCCATCCTAAAAGAAATCAGTCCTGAATGTGTTCATTGTAAGGACTGATGTTGAAGCTGAAACTCCAATACTTTGGCCACCTGATGCGAAGAGCTGACTCATTGGAAAAGACTCTGATGCTGGGAAAGATTGAAGGCAGGAGGAGAAGGGGACGACAGAAGATGAGATTGTTGAATGGCATCACAGACTCGATGGACAAGAGTTTGAGTAAACTCCAGGAGATGTTGAATGACTTGGCCTGACATGCTGTATTCCATGGGGTTGCAAAGAGTGGGACTCCACTGAGCCTCTGAACAACAACAGTTTAGAAGAGGCAAGAGACACGGGCTTGATTTCTGGGTTGGGAAGATCCTCTAGACTAGGAAATGGCAATCCGCTCCAGAATTCTTGCCTGGAAAATTCTATGGATGGAAGAGAGTGGCAGGCTACAGTCTACAGTCTGCTGCTGCTGCTGCTAAGTCACTTCAGTCGTGTCCGACTCTGTGTGACCCCACTGACGGCAGCCCACCAGTCTATGGGGCCACAAATAGTCAGATACAACTCAGCACAAATATGCCGACAATCCTAGAGGGTGTGCATTGTTCCCTCATATTTTTTTTTAATGAGAGAACATAAGGCAGCTTCGTTAATATGTCCAAATATGTACAGGTAGAAAGGGCTTGAGTCAGATTCAAGCCTCAGTCTTTTACTGCTAGAACCTGAGTCACCCATTATCACATTTACCTGGTTAGACACTTCAGTATTAGGAAGTGATGGTGATAAGGTAACAATAGAATTTACTGGGGAAGCAGAAGGCAACCTTTTGCCTAATCTTCCACCAACCCACAACCCACTCATACTCACTAGTGGAAAACATAAGCTCAGCTGGTGCCATCCCTACACATGCCCCGGGGCTCCGACGCCTCCCACATGTACATATTCTGGTTTGGATTTTCACTTTACCAGATTCTGTTTGAAGAAGATGGGTAAGGGGTTTCTCAGAGTTGGAAATTAATCCAAATTCCTGTGATGGCTCAGAGGGTAAAGTGTCTGCCTGCAATGCAGGAGACCTGGGTTCAATCGCCTGGGTCAGAAAGATCCCCTGGAGAAGGCAATGGCAACCCACTCCAGTACTCTTGCCTGGAAAATCCCACGGACAAAAAAGCCTGGTAGACTACAGTCCATGGGATTGCAAAGAGTCAGACACTGAGCGACTTCACTTCAAGTTTCTAGGTACTAATTCATATCAATATAATTGTTCTTTTTGTTTTTCTTTGTGCACAGTGAAGTGTTTTGTGCATAATTTTTGCTTTTCCATTCCATGGATCTTAAATGGTATTTTGTCTAAAAAATGTTAATACCTTGAAACTGTGACAAAAGCTGAACAAAGCTCATGATTTTTGACTAGAATACACAGGTGAAATGTTCATCATTCAGATCATCTGTCTGAATCATTTGCTAACTTCTCTGGTTCTCTAAGAGAATTTTAGTGAAAGCAGAGCTATTGAATTGCAGGATGTTTGAGTAAAATCTGTGTTTAAAAATAGGAGAGCTAGCGGACCATGATAAGAAAACGAGAATGAAAAGGTTACATATTAAATTGAAAAATATCTAACATTTAAGGTAGCAACAGTGAAGCCTACTTTTCCATAGAATACTAATCATGGGCACAATCTCACCTGTATTTGCTTGGCATTTGTATAATTCTCCCAGCTGCTATGAAAAAATCACCTAAATAGAGAACATGGACATTTTATCAAGTATGGAGAGAAGAGAATAATGCATCACCCCACAAAATGTTTCACCAGTTGGATGACAAAACTTGGTTATTTCTTGTTGTTTGTTTTCCAAGGAAAGACTAAATTAAAAGCACTAAATTTTTTAAAAATGGCATAGACTAACTGGAGTGATAAGTCATTTTGCTACCCACTTTGCTTTTAGGTGAGATCATGTCTATTCCATCCCAGGTAGATGTAAATGAATTCTAGATGGATTGACTTTTATAAGGAAATGCATTTCATAGCTTCCCTGTATTAACAGGACCTTGTAATATATATTTTATTATGTTGTTGTTGTTGTCCAATCATCTAGTCATGTCTGACTCTTTGTGACCCCATGGACTATCAGGCCTCCCTGTCCCTCAGCATCTCCCGGGGTTTGCCCAAGTTCATGTCCATTGCACTGGGGACGCCCTCCAGCCATCTCACCCTCTGACACCCACTTCTCCTTTTTCCCTCAATCTTTACCAGCATCATGGTCTTTTCCAGTGGGTCAGCTGTTCACATCAGAAGATTAAAATACTGGAGTTTCAGCTTCACTATCAGTCTTTCCAATGAATCTTCAGTGTTGACTTCCCTTATGATTGACTGGTTTGATCTCGTGGTCCAAAAGACTCTCAGGAGTCTTCTCCAGCATCATAGTTTGAAGACATCAATACTTCGGCACTCAGCTTTCTTTACTGTCCAGCTCTCAAAACCATATGTGACCACTGCAGAGACCATAGCCTTGACTATATGGACCTTTGTCAGCAGAGGAATGTCTCTACTCTTTAACACACTGTCTAGGTTTGTCACGGAGAAGGCAATGGCAAGCCACTCCAGTACTCTTGCCTAGAAAATCCCATGGATGGAGGAGCCTGGTAGGCTGCAGTCCGTGGGATTGCTAAGGGTCGGACACGACTGAGCGACTTCACTTTCACTTTTCACTTTCCACTTTCACACATTGGAGAAGGAAATGGCAACCCACTCCAGTGTTCTTGCCTGGAGAATCCCAGGGACGGGGGAGCCTGGTGGGCTTCCGTCTATGGGGTCACACAGAATCAGACACAACTGAAGTGACTTAGCATAGCATAGCATAGCTAGGTTTGTCATAGCTTTCCTACCAAGAAACAAACATCTTCTGATTTTATGGCTGCAGTCACCATCTGCAGTGATTTTAGAGCCAGAGAAGAGGAAATCTGTCACTACTTCCACCTTTTTCCCCTTCTATTTGCAATGAAGTCTCCAGTGGTCATGAATGGATGTGAGAGTTAGACTGTGAAGAAAGCTGAGCACCGAAGTATTGATGCTTTTGAACTGTGGTGCTGGAGAAGACTCTTGAGAATCCCTTATACTGCAAGGAGATCCAACCAGTCCATTCTAAAGGAGGTCAGTCCTGGGTGTTCATTGGAAGGACTGATGTTGAAGCTGAAACTCCAATACTTTGGCCACCTGATGCGAAGAGCTGACTCATTGGAAAAGACCCTGATGCTGGGAGGGATTGGGGGCAGGAGGAGAAGGGGTGACAGAGGATGAGATGGCTGGATGGCATCACAAACTCGATGGACATGAGTTTGGGTAAACTCCGGGAGTTGGGGATGGACAGGGAGGCCTGGCGTGCTGTGATTCATGGGGTTGCAAAGAGTCGGACATGACTGATTGACTGAACTGAGCTGAAAAGGGCTGGATGCCATGATCTTATTTTTTTTAATATTTAGTTTTAAGATGGCTCTTTCATTCTTCTCCTTCTCCTTCATCAAGAAGCTCTTTAGTTCCTGCTCACTTTCTGCCACTACAGTGCTATCATCCACATATCCGAGGTTGTTGATGTTTCTCCTACCTATCTTGATTCCAGCTTGTCACTCATCCAGCCTGGCATGTTTCCTGATGTGCTCAGCATATAGATTAAAGACACAGGGTGACAGCAGACAGTCCTGTCCTAATCCTCTTTCAATTTTGAGTCAGTCAGTTGCTGCATACAGGGTTCTGACTTTTTCTTCTTGATTCACATACAGATTTCTCAGGAGACAGGGAAGATGATCTGGAATTCCCGTCTCTTTGAGAGCTTTCCACAGTTTATAATGATCCACACAGTCAAAGCTTTGGTGTAGTCGATGAAACAGAGGTAGATGTTTTTCCCTGAAATTCCCTAGCTTTCTCTGTGATCCAGGAATGTTGGCAATTTGATTTCTGGTTCCTCTTCCTTTTCTAAACCCATCTTGGGCATCTGAAAATTTTTGGTTCACATGATACTGAAGCCTAGAATGCAAGATTTTAAGCATGACCTTACTAGCCTGGGAGATGACTGCAATTGTCTGATGGCTAGCACATTGTTTAGTACTACCCTTCTTGGGAAGTGGGATGAGGATTGATCTTTTCCAGTCCTGTGGTCACTGCTGGGTCTTCCAGATTAGCTGACATTTTAAATGCAACACCTTGATGGTATCATCTTTTAGGGTTTTGAATGGTTCTACAGGAATTCCATCGCATCCACCGGCTTTATTAACAGCAGTGCTTCCAACGCCCACTTGACTTCACTCTCCAGAATGTGGCTCTGGGTGGCTGACCACACTGTTGCAGCAATCTGGTACATTTGGATCTTTCTTTGTGCAGTTCTACCATGTATTCTTTCCACCCCTTCCTGATCTCTTCAGTCTACTAGATCTCTACCGTTTATTTCCTTTATTCTGCCCATGGTTGGGCAGAATGTGCCCTTGATATCTCCGGTTTTCATGAAGAGATCTCTAGTCTTCCTCCTTCTGTGTTTTCCTCTAGTTTTATACCCTGTTCATTGAAGAAAGCCTTCTTTTCTCTCTGGGTTTTTCTTTCAAAATCGAAAAATATTTGGTAATCTATAAAGAAAGCTGAGCGCTGAAGAATTGATGTTTTGAACTGTGGTGTTGGAGAAGACTCTTGAGAGTCCCTTGGACTGCAAGGAGATCCAACCAATCCATCCTAAATGAGATCAGTCCTGGGTGTTCATTGGAAGAACTGATGCTAAAGCTGAAACTCCAATACTTTGGCCACCTGATGCAAAGAACTAACTCACTTGAAAAGACCCTGATGCTGAGAAAGATTGAGGGCAGGAGGAGAAGGGGACGACAGAGGATGAGATGGTTGATGGCATCACCAACTCAATGGACATGAATTTGGGTAAACTCCGGGAGTTGGTGTTGGACAGGGAGGCCTGGCATGCTGCGGTCCATGGGGTTGCAAAGAGTTGGACATGACTGAGTGACTGAACTGAACTGAACCTTTCCCTTTCTCCCTTGCTTTTCATTTCTCTTCTTTCTTAGTTATTTGTAAGGCCTCCTCAGCTAACCACTTTGCCTTCTTGCTTTCTTTTCCTTTGCTATAATTTTGTTCACTGCCCCCTGTACAATATTATGGACCTCCATCATGGTTCTTCAGGCACTCTAGACAGCAGATTTAATCTCTTGAAACTATTCATTATCTTTACTGAATATTCATAGGGATTTGATTTAAGTCATGCCTGGCTGGCCAAGTGATTTTCTCCACTTTCTTTAGTTTAAGCCTGAATTTTGCTATGAGAAGCTGATGATCTGAGCCACAGTCAGCTCCAGATCTTGTATTTGCAGACTGTACACAGCTTCTCCACCTTTGGCTACAAGGAATGCAATCGACTTGGTTTGGGTATTGGCCGTTTGCTGATCTCCAGGTGTAAAGTCGCCTCTTGCGTTGTTGGAAAGGGTGTTTGCTGTGACCAATGCGTTCTCCTGCAGAGTTCAGTTAGCCTTTGTCCTGCTTCATTTTGTCCTCCAAGGTCAAACTTGCCTGTTACTCCAGGGATCTCCTGACTTCCTACTTTTGCATTCCAGTCCTCAATTATGGAAAGGACATCTTTTTTTGGAATTAGTTCTAAGAGGGTTTCTAAGTCTTCATAGAACTCATGAACTTCAGCTTCTTTGGTACCAATGGTAGGGGAGCAGACTTGGATTACTGTGATGTTGAATGGCTTGCCTTGGAAATGAACTGAGATCATTCTGTCATTTTTGAGGTTGCACCTCAAAGTATTGCATTTTGGACTCTTTTGTGATTTACAAGGGCTACTCCATTTCTTCTGTGGGATGATTGCCCACAGTAGTAGATATAACGGTCATCTGGATTAAATTTGCCCATTCCCATCCATTTAAGGTCACTGATTCCTAAGATGTCGATGTTTAGTCTTACCATCTCTTGCTTAACCACATCCAATTTACCTTGATTCATGGACCTAATATTCCATGTTCCTATGCAATACTGTTTTTTACAGCATTGCATTTTACTTTCATCATATATTATTATAGCTAGCGTAATCCCTCTTACTATAACTTGGGTCCACTTTTTTTTTATGTTCTGGCCACGTTTTTATATCATAACTTAAAGATAAGCCACTTTTACTATGTGATGAGTTATCTTTTAATATAGTAATAGTTCACAGGTCAGGAAGATGGTAGTGTGCGTAGGTTTCAACAATAAGGGGATGAACACATGTCATATTATTTATAATGAAGATTTTTTCCCTTGTTTCTTGGATTCTTAGGAAAGTTTGTGAGACAACCTTTCTCATCTCTTGTTTTTCCTTAAGGCAGTTATGATCTTAGAATAAAGGCACTATTTAAGAGGAACTTTCACAAATATAATGTTCCTTTTTTGTTTCTTCCTGAACCATGTCTGTTTATGGAGGAAACCAGCATTAGAGGATAAGAACAAATAAGAAGAGGCTTAGGTGGTCGATTTTGTAATGTTAAGATGCAGTGTTCAGGGACTTTCCTCAACAAGACCTGATACATATATTTTATAGAGTAGCAAAGCTAAAAGACAATATAAATGTCCAACAAGACAAAGAAATCCTTGTAAACCACGGTATGCCTTGACATTTTTTCCCCCTCTCTTACTATGTGGTAATAGATGGTGTTTATTTTTGTTCACATCAGTATCCTGACCTCTGGTCCTATCTCACACAAGGTATATGTGTTCACCACTGAACACATATAGTATGGGTATACTCTCCCATATTAGCATATTGATGTAACTTAAATAGTGAAATTCTAAACAACAAACGTTTAGTAAGATAGCTTAGCAGGTTATATTGTTTAGTCACCAAGTCGTGTCCTCCTCTTTTGTGACCCCATGGTTTATAGACTGCCAGGCCCCTCTGTCCGTGGGATTTTCCAGGCAAGAATCCTGGAGTGGGTTTCCATTTCCTTCTCCAGGGGATCTTCTCAATCCAAGACTGAACCTGTGTTTTCTGCACTGGCAGACAGACTCTTTACCAGGCAGCCACTAGGGAAGCCCAGTAGATTATATTAGATAAGTATAAAATTTTTTTGAATACCATATATGAATACTAAGAGATGTTTACTTCATGATGTTGGAGTGAGGGAATAAGAACAAAAGTTTGAAGCTACATTGTAACTACTACTTAGAAATAGTAGGTATTTACGTGTATGAAAATTGACTTGAAAACATACGTGTATGAAAATTGACTTGAAAACATATGTCAAAATAATAATGAAGGGTGGTAAGTGAGGAAGGCGATTGACACAGAGATGAAAAAGCAAATGTTTGGCAAGTAAATGCTGAGCCATGCAGAGCCAGTGAGACACAGAGTGGACTCTGATCCCTAAGAGTTTCTTCTACAAGGCCTTGCCCATATTCTCTGCAGTTATCACTGGTGATAACACTATTCACAGAACAGGCCCTTTATCTAAGATTTTTAGGCAACTAATGGGGAGGTCCCTGGAGAAGGAAATGGCAACCCACTCCTGTATTCTTCCCTAGGAAATCCCATGGACAGAGGGGCCTGACGGGTTACAGTCTACGGGGTCACAAGAGTCGGACATGACTTAGTGGCTAAATGACCAAGGAGAAGGTGGCTCAGCTGGTAGAGAATCCACCTGCAATGAAGGAAGCCCCAGTTCAATTTCTGGGTCAGGAAGATCTCCTGGAGAAGGGATAGGCTACCCACTCCAGTATTCTAGGGCTTCCCTGGTGACTCAGAGGTAAAGAATCGTCCTGCAGTGCGGGAGACCTGGGTTTGATCCCTAGGTTGGGAAGATCCCCTGGAGGAGGGCATGGCAACCCACTCCAGTATTCTTGCCTGAAGACTCCCCATGGACAGAGGAGCCTGGTGGGTGAGTCCATGGGGTTGCAAAGAGTCAGACAGGACTGAGCAACTCACACAGCAAGGGGGAAGTTAAAATAGAAAGACTTCCCAAGTCTTCTGTTTCTTTAAAAATCAGACTAAATTAATGCTAATGCCAAACGGACACATTTTGGGATAGCAAATCTTGGTGCCCTAAAAACTGCAATATTCTTCACCCTTCAATGACCACCATGCTTTGGCTATGCACAAACCTGGGTGTGGGGAGGGCACTTTCTCCCATGAGGCCTGTCAGGGAAAGCTTTTATGATTACCTATGACCAGGCCTGAAAGATCACACAAACGTTTAACCAAGAGATAAACTCAGGTCGGGCTCAAAGACTGAAGTCTATGGATGCCATCAATGGATGCTGAAGCCTCTGAGATTTTTTGATCAACACAGTGACTCAAAAAATAGCAAGTTTTAGAAAGATGTACTGGTGCAGGTTTACAAAGGTAACTGGTGTGCTTTGAGGGGTTCAGCCAGAAGAAGATTAAGGGCAGACACAGGAATATTTCTTCAGAATTCAAATGTGGGTATGGAAAAATCATTTCTAAAAACAAAGAATTTATTAAGAAACTAAGAGAAAGTGAATGATTTCTTGATGAGAATTAAAAACAGTTGCTTTCTTCTGCTTTCTTGAATTAATTTAAATTCATTTTAAAGTTTTGCTTGTATTTACTGATCTACCATTTGTAGTCTTTTAGCTGTCTTTAAAGTATTTTACACATTATGAAAAATATAAATGAAGTTGAATTCATACTATCTTAGATATGATAATGTTATCCATTTTCAAAATAAGTCCCATAGACTAACTCTATGAAAACCACATGAAAAATTGCTTAAAGGTTGACTAAGTTTGCATTTCTAAAGACATTTCTCAAGAGCAAGCTCAATAATTTGAAAGCTATCTGTTCCATAGACTAAAATAATACAGCCAAAGCAGGGAATTGAGAGAAAAAAAAAATGTCATGTATTCTCCCCATGGGAAAGAGAATGAAAAAGCATAATAGAATTCCATGGTAAATGTTGAAAACCCTTACTTCTGACAAAGAATATAATTGGAGAAAAACAATACATGTGTCTACAACCACATACATTAATCAAGATATCATTTCAGGGTTGTGTTGAATATGAGTAACCTGCACATTCTTTGACCTCGTATGTTTGTTTTATCAATGCCAAGAAACACCAATGTTTAGAATATAGAAATTAAAAAAAATTGATCATATAGGCCAAATAAATTTCAGACCAAGTGAGCCATTACAGAATATCTTTATTTGTAGATTTATAGTTTAATTGTTTTCTGATAACTAAAAAAATTATATTTTGTAATTAAAGGAAAGCCTGTTAAAAATAATTATCATATGTTATTAAAAGAAAGGCATTTTCAAGAATAAAGTAAGTTCAGAAGATTGTCAAACAGGGGAGAATTCTTCCAGGATTCAGGCATCTTTTATCACCTACCCTAAGTCTGCTTGTTGAAATGTTAATCACCACTGTAGCTAAGAAAATCCAATTATTTAAGAGAATGATTCTCTAAACAGTCAGTGAAAACATATTCTAAATGCATTAATAAAGCCAATGAAAACATTCTATGTGGACAAAAGAAATTTATTAATTATTAGGCTATTTATTGAATGGCTGCCATGTGCCAGATACTATTCAAAGCTCCCTAAATACAAGTGTGACCTAGTAAACCTTCTTGAAGCTTATTTTCAGGTGAAGGGGTGGAGATTAATCATGGATAAATAAATACATACATATAATGATTTCCAAACTAATAAGTACAATGAAGAGATTAGAGGAAAGTTGTCATGGATGAAAGAGTGGGAGAGGCTGCTTGTAGGGGCTGGAGGGACATCTGAGGGAGGGACAGTTTTAAAGACATTATGTAAATGTGCTCAAAAGTATATACAACCTTGATGGGTAGATGTTTGGTGTGAAAATTTAGAGCGACATTCAGGCTTCTGGTTTAAGTCATTGGGTAGTAGGTTGCGTCATGCATCAAGACAGAAAAATCAATGAATTAAAGTAGGTTTAAAAGGGGAAGTTAAATTGGGTTGTGGATACATACAAAGAATTTGGAAAGTCCCACCCCTAACATTTTTAAGGGTTATGGAAAGAGTAAAAATGGATGTGCATGTGCCATATTTCTAAGTATTTAAGTTATAAGTCAAGCTAACAAATTGTTAAATATGATATATTGTACTATTCTCCTTTGAAAAATATGCCTCATCTAGACATGTTTGTGTTTCTTGTCTCTTTATTTATCTTTTTCTTTTTCTGGGCTACACTTTTATACTTTTAATTACTAACATGACAGTGAATTGTCTTCACTGAGTGATTTAGATGACTGAAAATAAAATGTCTACAATTTGAATAGATCTTCATCAAAAATGTAAATTAAAATAAATGCAAAAATTTTTTTCAAAATTTTTTCTAAGATTATTAAAACTGAAAATCAAAGTATACTAAATGTGTATCAAATTTTAAAGTGAAATTATAAAATTAAGCTGAAAAATATGAATTTAATTAGACAATCTTAAAATTTTTTATGAAAAAATAAACTGTATTTATGACAAGCGGTATTCATTTTGTTGTCAACAAAAATTGGTATCGTGCTTCATGCAAATTGTGTAGCTCTACATATAGTCAATCCCTCAGTCTCCATATGGTACTGTTGCAAATTTCATGCTAATAATGCCTCAGAATCCTTAGGGAAAAATGGGGGAAAAAAACATAAAAACAAAACTTTCCAATACCGGAAAATGCTACTCCTTTAGATATTCTGAAGTAGGATTTTCCAGGGTGATTAAATTGTCATTTCTTTCATTTAACCATTTCTCCTTTCTGAAGTAGTGTCTGTCTCCCATAATAGAATGGCATTCCAGTGTAGTGCCTTTTTATTTTGAAGACACAAGGCAGGCTATGTAGAGATGAAACTCCCAAGAGAAAAGCTTCTCTGGCCTGAATATAAAGATTGTGCTAAGCTTGAGGTTTCCATGGAATGTCTGGCTGAAAGTTTCTAGGCAAAATTAATCTTTAGAGGTTTGAGTGAATTGAGAACATATATTTGGGATCCTTACATAGATTAGGTTGAAAAGTTGGGTAAAAATAAATTCCTTGAAAATTTGTAGAAAAGCAATAGAGGTGTGTGAAGGAATGTTCAGTTCAGTTTAGTCGCTCAGTCATGTCCAAGTCTCTGTGACCCCATGAACCGCAGCATGCCAGGCCTCCCTGTCCATCACCAACTCCCAGAACTTACTCAAACTCATGTCCATTGAGTCGGTGATGCCATGCAACCATCTCATCCTCTGTCGTCCCCTTCTCTTCCCACCTTCAGTCTTTCCCAGCATCAGGGTCTTTTCCAGTGAGTCAGCTCTTCCCATCAGGTGGCCAAAGTGTTGTAGTTTCAGCTTCAGCATCAGTCCTTCCAATGAATATTCAGGACTGATTCCCTTTAGGATGGACTGATTGGAACTCCTTGCAGTCCAAGGAACTCTCAAGAATCTTCTCCAACACCACAGTTCAAAAGCATCAATTCTTTGGCACTCAGCTTTCTTTATAGTCCAACTCTCACATCCATACATGACTACTGGAAAAACCATAGCCTTGACTAGATGGACCTTTGTTGGCAAAGTAATGTCTCTGCTTTTTAATATGCTATCTAGGTTGGTCATCACTTTCCTTCCAAGGAGTAAGCATCTTTTAATTTCATGGCTGCAATCAGCATCTGCAGTGATTTTGGAGCCCCAAAAAATAAAGTCTGACACTGCTTCCACTGTTTCCCCATCTATATCCCATGAAGTGATGGGACCAGATGCCATGATCTTAGTTTTCTGAATGTTGAGCTTTAAGCCAACGTTTTCACTCTCCTTTTTCACCTTCATCAGGAGGCTTTTTTGTTCCTCTTCACTTTCTGCCATAAGGGTAGTGTCATCTGCATATCTGAGGTTATTGATATTTCTCCCGGCAATCTTCATTACAGCTTGAGCTTCATCCAATCCAGCATTCCTCATGATGTACTATGAATATAAGTTAAATAAGCAGGGTGACAATATACAGCCTTGACATTCTCCTTTTCCTGTTTGGAACCAGACTGTTGTTCCATGTCCAGTTCTGATATCTAACATTCAGTTCAGTTCAGTTCAGTCGCTCAGTCGTGTCCGACTCTCCGCAACCCCATGAATCACAGCACGCCAGGCCTCCCTGTCCATCACCAATTCCCGGAGTACACTCAAACTCATGCCCACAGAGTCGGTGATGCCATCCAGCCATCTCATTCTCCGTTGTCCCCTTCTCCTCCCGCCCTCAACCTTTCCCAGCATCAGAGTCTTTTCCAGTGAGTCAGCTCGTCGCATGAGGTGGCCAAAGTATTGGAGTTTCAGCTTTAGCATCAGTCCCTCCAATGAACATCCAGGACTGATCTCTTTTAGAATAGACTGGTTGGATCTCCTTGCAGTATAAGGGACTCTCAAGAGTCTTCTCCAACACCACAGTTCAAAAGCATCGATTCTTCGGCGATCAGCTTTCTTCACAGTCCAACTCTCACATCCATACATGACCAAGGGAAAAACCATTGCCTTGACTAGACAGACCTTGGTTGGCAAAGTAATGTCTCTGCTTTTTAATATACTATCAAGGTTGGTCACAACTTTCCTTCCAAGGAGCAAGCGTCTTTTAATTTCATGGCTGCAATCAGCATCCGCAGTGATTTTGGAGCCCAAAAAAATAAAGTCTGACACTGTTTCCGCTGTTTTTCCATCTATTTCCCATGAAGTGATGGGACCAGATGCCATGATCTTTGTTTTCTGAATGTTGAGCTTCAAGCCAACCTTTTCACTCTCCTCTTTCACTTTCATCAAGAGGCTTTTGAGTTCCTCTTCACTTTCTGCCATAAGGGTAGTGTCATCTGCATATCTGAGGTTATTGATATTTCTCCCAGCAATCTTGATTCCAGCCTGTGCTTCTTCCAGCCCAGCGTTCCTCATGATGTACTCTGCATATAAGTTAAATAAGCAAGGTGACAATATACAACCTTGACGTACACCTTTTCCTATTTGGAACCAGTCTGTTGTTCCATGTCCAGTTCTAACAGTTGCTTCCTGACCTGCATACAGGTTTCTCAAGAGGCAGGTCAGGTGGTCTGGGATTCCCATCTCTTTCAGAATGTTCCACAGTTTATTGTGATCGACACAGTCAAAGGCTTTGGTATAGTCAATGAATCTAACATTAGAGAACACAAAAAATCAAAGGATCTGAGGAATAGAAGCTGACAAATGAGTAGTGAAATATTTAACAGAAGTAGAAGCAAAACCCGCTGAGCAGATAGTGAGTGAGAGTTTATTATTTTTTTTCAATTTTTATTTTATTTTGTTTTAAATTTTAATTGGAGGCTAATTAATTTACAATATTGTATTGGTTTTGCCATACATTGACATGAATCTGCCCCGGGTGTACATGTGTTCTCCATCTTGAAAGTTTAAAGAGAAAGGTTGAAATGTGTTTGTTATTTAGACATTATAGCTCTGGATAGTAATGATACCTCTGGGTTTCCTCTCAGATAGTTTGTATGCCTACCTTTTGAAACTCAAAGTGTAAATCAGATCAAATTTTGAATAACACTAGTCCTGGGGAAATTTGTACAGGAGAGGTGCAGAAAGTAATAAGTTATTAATGCAAAAGACCTCTGTATGACCCAAGATGAGTAAAAGAGGGCAAAAACATCTTATTTTTTACTTATTTTTTTAATAATAAAAAAATCTAGTTATATAAAGAAATGAAGACTTTCATATATAAAAGATACATAGCAGTATCATAACATTTTGATGCATCCTAGGAGCAGAAGTACTGATCAGTATCTAAGTGAAAACAAGATAATGCTTTAATAAGATAAAAGTCTAATTTCTGGCCAGTTAGACACACATGCCATAAAAATAAAAACAAGAGATTACTTTCATTGGAATCTCTTGGGTTACTATATTCTCTGTTCTTCAGTACTGTGCCATTCCATCTATTGATCCCACATCAACTACAGAAAAGATATAATTACCATGTGACTAATTTTAAAAATATAATTTGCAAAACCCTAAATTATATTAATTATTAGTTCTCATCATTTTTGGTTTAAGTTCAGTTTTAAACTGAGTATAAAACACAACTAGCAAAATAGAAGTATGTTCTGCTTTTTCTATTTGTTTCTGTTTGTGTGCTTGCCTGAAGAATTGGGTTACTGTGATAAGAGATTTAAAAAAAAAAACTTAGTTCAATTCAGATTTTCCAATACAGCACATAACTACCTTAATCTTACTAATGACATTCAGAATTGTATTCCTAGAAGTATTCAAAAGATATATCTATGTATAAATTGTTTACAAATGTTACTTTACTAAACTTAAGTGAATTTTATCTATTTTTGTTTTGGCAAAATTGTTTCCTAAAAATTTTCCAGAAGTATTGGCTTTGCTATGACCCACTTTTTTACATTATTAACAATAAGGAAAATAGATTTATTCTAGAAAATTTTACTGGGATGGCAATTATTTTGGAAAGTAAATTTTAGGATCCATCTTGTTACCTAAAAATTTCAAAATCAAAGATGAATTTTCAATGACAGTTTTTAGTGACTGGTAGATATAAACATTTTGATTATAGGTATACTTTTCTTTCAACACTGTGTTGTTTGAATGTACACAAAAATGGAATGGCCAGACCCTCCAGGGTCTCTATGTTTATGAAATTGATCAAAAATCCATATACTCTTTGGGAGACTTTCTCACAAAAGGATATTTCCTGGTTTTGATTCAGCTAAAAGTATCAAAAGAATTTACTTGGTAGCTTTGTAAAAAGATTTTATTGTTCACACTAAGCCAGAAACCAAATGGGATTTTAAAATTTAAGAGAAGAAAATAACGAAAGCCCTGCTCACATTGTTACATTTAAAGATTTCAACATTTATCTGTCTTTTCCATCAGTTTCACTTTTACTTTTCACATTAATATAATTTTTACCATTAAGTTTATTTTTGATGGCAGCAAGCTATTATTGGTCCCTTTGCCAATTTCCCAATATTAATATGTGTGATACATGTGCTATCCTACTTGAAATATATTAGTCCCTCAATAAGAGAATGTTTCAGTATCAATGCATGAGTGCGTGCTCAGTTGTGTCCAACTCTTTGCAACCCCATGGACTGTAGCCCGCCAGGCTGCTCTGTGCATGGGATTTCCAGGCAAGAATACCGGAGTCTCAACCAGGGTTGTGATCTCACTTGAATTTCAGGGTCCACTTTCAAGGCCATCAGGTCAACCTCTCATTTCAAATCTCTCAGACCTCTTTTAACAGAGTCACTTAAATGGTTCCATAGAGGATAATATCCTTTTAGATTAACTATAAACCAATTATCGGAACCATAAGACATCTGAAAAACTATTTCTTCTGTATAATAGAACCTAAACATAGGGTGATATCCTATGATGTTCACAGGCCTCTGTCATATTCAAGGGGGGAGAATTTTTTTTTCATTTTTTAACACCGTCTGAGGAGGCCTTACAAATAGCTGTGAAAAGAAGAGAGGCGAAAAGCAAAGGAGAAAAGGAAAGATATAAGCATCTGAATGCAGAGTTCCAAAGAATAGCAAGGAGAGATAAGAAAGCCTTCCTCAGTGATCAATGCAAAGAAATAGAGGAAAACAACAGAATAGGAAAAACAAGAGACCTCTTCAAGAAAATTAGAGATTCCAAGGGAACATTTCATGCAAAGATGGGCTCGATAAAGGACAGAAATGGTAGGGACCTAACAGAAGCAGAAGATATTAAGAAGAGGTGGCAGGGATCCACAGAAGAACTGTACAAAAAAGATCTTCACGACCAAGATAGTCACAAAAACGTGATCACTGACCTAGAGCCAGACATCTTGGAATGTGAAGTCAAATGGGCCTTAGAAAGCATCACTACGAACAAAGCTAGTGGAGGTGATGGAATTCCAGTTGAGCTATTTCAAGTCTTGAAAGATGATGCTGTGAAAGTGCTGCACTCAATATGCCAGCAGATTTGGAAAACTCAGCGCTGGCCACAGGACTGGAAGAGGTCAGTCTTCATTCCAATCCCAAAGAAAGGCAATGCCAAAGAATGCTCAAACTACCGCACAATTGCACTCATCTCACACGCTAGTAAAGTCATGCTCAAAATTCTCCAAGCCAGGCTTCAGCAGTATGTAAACTGTGAACTCGCAGATGTTCAAGCAGGTTTTAGAAAAGGCAAAGGCACCAGAGATCAAATTGCCAACATCCGCTGGATCATGGAGAAAGCAAGAGAGTTTCAGAAAAACATCTATTTCTGCTTCATTGACTATGCCAAAGCCTTTGACTGTGTCGATCACAATAAACTGTGGAACATTCTGAAAAAGATGGGAATCCCAGACCACCTGACCTGCCTCTTGAGAAACCTGTATGCAGGTCAGGAAGCAACAGTTAGAACTGGACATAGAACAACAAACTGGTTCCAAATAGGAAAAGGTGTACGTCAAGGTTGTATATTGTCACCTTGCTTATTTAACTTATATGCAGAGTACATCATGAGGAACGCTGGGCTGGAAGAAGCACAAGCTGGAATCAAGATTGCTGGGAGAAATATCAATAACCTCAGATATGCAGATGACACCACCCTTATGGCAGAAAGTGAAGAGGAACTCAAAAGCCTCTTGATGAAAGTGAAAGAGGAGAGTGAAAAGGTTGGCTTGAAGCTCAACATTCAGAAAACAAAGATCATGGCATCTGGTCCCATCACTTCATGGGAAATAGATGGGGAAACAGTGGAAACAGTGTCAGACTTTATTTTTTTGGGCTCCAAAATCACTGCGGATGCTGATTGCAGCCATGAAATTAAAAGACGCTTGCTCCTTGGAAGGAATGTTATGACCAACCTTGATAGTATATTAAAAAGCAGAGACATTACTTTGCCAACCAAGGTCTGTCTAGTCAAGGCAATGGTTTTTCCCGTGGTCATGTATGGATGTGAGAGTTGGACTGTGAAGAAAGCTGATCGCCGAAGAATCGATGCTTTCGAACTGTGGTGTTGGAGAAGACTCTTGAGAGTCCCTTGTACCGCACGGAGATCCAACCAGTCCATTCTAAAGGAGATCAATCCTGGATGTTCATTGGAGGGACTGATGCTAAAGCTGAAACTCCAATACTTTGGCCACCTCATGCAACGAGTTGACTCACTGGAAAAGACTCTGATGCTGGGAAAGGTTGGGGGCGGGAGGAGAAGGGGACGACCGAGAATGAGATGGCTGGATGGCATCACCAACTCTGTGGACATGAGTTTGAGTGAACTCCGGGAGTTGGTGATGGACAGGGAGGCCTGGCGTGCTGTGGTTCATGGGGTCGCAGAGAGTCGGACACTACTGAGCAACTGAACTGAACTGAACTGAAAACATTTATATTGGGGAATAGCCAATTAATAATATTGTGATTGTTTCAGGTGAACAGTGAAGGTACTCAACCATTGTGGTTATCCATTTTAAATACAGCAGTGTGTTCATGACCCTCCCAAAGTACTTAATTATCCCCTCCTCTCATGGCACCCAGGCGTTCATTTTCTAAGTCTGTGAGTCTCTTTCTGTTCTGTAAGTAAGTTCATTTGTATCGTTTCTTTTTAGGGTCCACATATAAAGGATGTGGTATGGCATTTCTCCTTCTCTGTATGACTCACTTCACTCAGCATGACACTCTCTGGGTCCATCTATTTTGCTGCAAATGGCCTTATTCCATTCTTTTTCATGGCTGAGTAATATTCCATTACACACACACACACACACACACACACACACACACACACACACACCCCACACATCTTTATCCATTCCTCTGTTGATGGACATTTAGCTTGTTTCCATTTCTTGGCTACTGTAAAGAGTGCTGCAATGAACATTGGGATGTGTGTATCTTTCAGGGCATGTTTTTCTCTGTATATATGCCCATTAGTGGGATTGCAGGGCCATATAGTAGCTCTGTTTTTAGTTGCTTAAAGAACATCTAAACATTTCTCCATAGTGACTGTACCAACTTATATTCCTTCCAACAGTGCAGGAGGGTTCCCTTCTCTCCACACCCTCTCCTGCATTTGTTGTCTATGGATTTTTGATGATAGGCATTCTGATCAGTGTGAGGTGATATTTCACTGTAGTTTTTATTTGTATTTCCCTAAAAACTAATGATTTTGAACATCGTTTCATGTGCCTATTTGGCCATCTGTATGTACTTTTTAGAGAAATGTCTGTTCAGGTCTTCTGCCCATTTTTTGAGTGGGTTGTTTGTTTTGATACTATTAAGTGTCATATGCTGTTTGTACATTTTGTGACTAACCCCTTATCAGTCACATCATTTGCAAATATTTCCTCCCAGTCTGTGGGTTGTCTTTTTTTTTTTTCTTCTGTTTTGTTTCTTGTTTCTTTTGCTGTGCAAGAGCTTTTGAGTTTAAGTAGGTTCCATTTATTTATTTTTCTTTTTATTTCCATTATTCTGGGCAATGGATTGAAAAAGATGTTGCTCTGATATGTCAGACAGGGTACTGCCTTGTTTTCCTCCAAGAGTTTTATAACCCACTCCAGTGTTCTTGCCTGGAGAATCGCAGGGATGGGGGAGCCTGGTGGGCTGCCGTCTATGGGGTCACACAGAGTCGGACACGACTGAAGTGACTTAGCAGCAGCAGCAGCAACATTTAGTTATTTAATCCCTTTGGAGCTTATTTTTGTGTGTGGAGTTAAGGGACAATCTAAATTCAGTTTTTTACGTATGGTTGTCTAGTTTTCCCAGCATCATTTGTTGAAGAGACTGTCTTTCCAACACTGTGCAGTCTTGTCTCCTTTGTCATAGATTGACTATAGGTACATGGTCTTGTTTCTGTTTTCTATCGTGTTCCACTGATCTATCTTTCTATTTTTTGTTCCCGTAAAATACTGTCTTGATGACTGTAGCTTTCTAGTGCAGTCTGAAGTCAGGGATCCTGATTCCTCCAGCTGCATTTTTTTTTTCTTTTTCATGATTGCTTCAGCTATTCAGGATCTTTTGTGTCTCTATATAAATTTTGAGATTTTTTTGTTCTAGTTCTGTGAAAAATGCCATTGGTAACTTGATAGGGATTGCATTAAATAGTATAGTCTTTTTGACAATATTGTTCTTCCAATCCACGAAGATGGTACAATTTTACATATGTTTATGTCTTTTACAATTTCTTTCATCAGCATCTTATAAATTTTGGAATGCAGGACTTTTGTCTCCTAAGGTTTATTCCTAGGTATTTTACTCTTTTTGATGTAATGGTAAATGGAATTGCTTCTTGAGTTTCTCTTCAGGCTCTTTTGTTGTTCAGTTCAGTTCAGTCGCTCAGTCGTGTCCGACTCTTTGTGACCCCATGAATCACAGCACGCCAGGCTTCCCTGTCCATCACCAACTCCCGGAGTTCACTCAAACTCATCTCCATCGAATTGGTGATGCCATCCAGCCATCTCACCCTCTGTCGTCCCCTTCTCCTCCCATCCCCAATCCCTCCCAGCATCAGAATCTTTTCCAGTGAGTCAACTCGTCGCATGAGGTGGCCAAAGTATTGGAGCTTCAGCTTTAGCATCAGTCCTTCCAATGAACACCCAGGATCGATCTCCTTTAGAATGGACTGGTTGGATCTCCTTGCAGTCCAAGGGACTCTCAAGAGTCTTCTCCAGCACCACAGTTCAAAAGCATCAATTCTTCGGTGATCAGCTTTCTTCACAGTCCAATTCTTACATCTATACATGACCACTGGAAAAACCATAGGCTTGACTAGACGGACCTTTGTTGGCAAAGTAATGTCTCTGCTTTTTAATATGCTATCTAGGTTGGTCATAACTTTCCTTCCAAGGAGTAAGCATCTTTTAGTGTATAGAAATGCAACACACTTCTGTGTATTAATTTTATAACCTGAAACTTTACCAAATTCATTGATGACTTCTAGTCATTTTCTGGAGTATCCTTACAATGTTCTATATATAGCATCATGTCATCTGCCAACAGTGACAGTTTAACCTCTTCTTTTCCAGGTTGGATTCCCTTTACTTTTTTTTCTTCTCTGATTGCTGTAGCTAGAACTTCCAAAATTATGTTGAATAAAAGTGGTGAGAGTGGATATCAACAGGGGAGAAATTTAAAGACAGTGTGTACCATAGGCAGGAATCGTGGGAACCATCTTAGAATTCTGCCTGCTTTGTTGGTCAATGCACCAATCAAAGTAGAATCAAATAATTTTAAAAGTTCCTGAGGAGCGTGTATGTAACTTACAAATATAAATACATGTAAATCCATTAAGAAGACAACTCAGAGAATTCCAAGAGTGAGAATCAAGGGAAATCCTAAGAAGAAAGAAAAAATAGACCTAGAGTTCATACAAATGGCAAGAGACAATAAAAGTAGAGGGATCCAGAGGGATTATTTCATGAAAAAAGAAATGAAATCGATACATCCAGATAAAGAGAAGAGAGACACACAAAATAGCTGAGAGTGAGTTAGTGATAGGTACGTAGTAAAATAAGTAAAGAGATAAAAATTATTGAGGTAATTAATTTCAGGAAATTTTTTAAAAGCGTGCTTGAGCTTTTTCTTCCGTTTTAGAAAATTTCCGAACAATTTCTACAAATGAAAAATATGTAAATAGGATTCAAATGAGTTGTCAATATATGGGGATGCATTTCTGGTAAGAATCATACTATACGAATCAACCACTGTCCCTTATATTCCTGGAAATTATTCAAAAACAAGTCTATCACAGTTCTATATTCAGCAAAATAAGGAGACAATATCCCCAGGATTTGGATGAAAGGTAAAGGCTGCCAATATAGTTGAAATGCGGCAGAGTATGTGGGAAGAAATGAAGCTGAGAAGCTAAGCAAGGGAATCATAGCACCGAGAAAGGCCAGAAGCAGCATATCTTGAAAAGTAGCACTAGCACAGAAACCATATTGAAAATGAAGGACTCATCATGAGGCAACGAACCTATGCCTTGTGTTTTCTCGCATCCAGGTGAAAACTGAAGTGAGCTGCCACAGGGTGCTGCCCAGAATACAAGATGACTGCGAGATGCTGAGGATGGAAGGCTATAATGAAACCACCCTGACAAACCCCCTTTTCAGCATAGCTTTAGTCTCTTAAGAGAAAGAGCACCTTTGTGTTAAGAAAACTGTTAGTCTGAAATGTCGCTTTGATGTCATCCTTTATGCCCTTCCTCCAAAACTCTTGCAAAGCCATGCTTCAGGAATACCCTAGTCATCCAGGTGTAAGGAAATAAAAAGTTGTGTAAGAAATAAATACGAGTGTGATTAACTGTTAATAGGACCTTGGCTATGTTGCCCTGGAGAAATGAATGCAATTATAAGGAAATAGACAACTTTTATAAAGCAAGTCTGTGAAACAAACATGTAAGAAGTAGAAAAGAGATGACATTACAGTAGTAGGAAGTGCTAAGTGACCTTGTAATGTTTAGAAAAAAATTTAAAAAATGAAGAAAGTGGAAAAAAGCATTTGTGAAAGCAGACATGTCAGAAACCTCAGAAATATAGAAAAGAGAAAAAAGACAATTTAAGAAGACAAAATGGCATATAGAAAATATAGAAACTTTTAGGAAGAAAATAAGAGGTAAAAGAAAGGCAAAGAGATCCACCAAATTGCAAAAGAGAGTTGCAGTCTCCAAAAAAGAAGAAAGTAAACTACAGACTGATATTAATATAATTTTATATGGAAATAAAGCATGCCTTTTATATACATATTTAAATGGCACCTTAAATGTCAGAGAGGAATTTAAGTTAAGATGATCAACACAAATATATTATTGTTATCATTACAAATCTTCAAATATAGACATATAATACTTTAGATAACTAGGCAAAAAAATCAAGTAACTCAACATATTTCTAACAGAATCATTGGTAATACAAGGATAAAGACACTAGAAGAAAATATTGCTGTATAAAATTTCATAGTAGAAAAAATGAGAGGGTGGGGAAAAAGAAGAGCTGTGTTAATTTCACTATTCTTACTAAGGAAACAATAGATACTACTTATAAAGGATACTACTTTATAAAGATACTACTTATAAAGGGTAAGAGAAATATATGGAGGATTAAGCTTTCATTACAAAGGTAAATCTAAAATGAAAAGGCAGACCATCCACAATATCAGAGTGGTAAAGCAGAAAGCACATCACATGATAAAGGGTTTCAATTATGAAGAAATATATAAGAACAGAATCATTTCAGTTCAGTCACTCAGTCGTGTCCAGCTGAAGAACAGAATTGCTATATTAATAAAAAATAGTCTACATTCATCTATTAAAATAAAGAGCTTTAATTTTTTTACTATTCAAAACTCCAGATCTTTTGTTGTGCACAGTAGATAAATCCAAAACAAAACTGAGTTTTAACAGTGGGAGTTAAAAGTTAAAGAAGACAACTGAATAGTGAGGGAACAAGGGTGAGAAGTAGGAGGAGGAAGAAAAGGAGCTCGGAAAAAGCAGAGGAGAGAAGAGACTGATAAAAATAAAGAGTGAGACGCGAAAAAGCAGAAATGGGTAAAAATTGAAATGGGTTGAAATATCATACAAGGTGAAATTTAGGCCAAAAAAGCGTTACACGGAGCAAAGTGCTAAAGAAACACTAGCTTCTATAACAGATACGATCCAAATCTTAGAAACTTACATAATAGTTTGCTTCTTAGCAGCATAGGAACCAAACTCAGGTATACCTATCAGATGATTGATTCAGTGACTCAGGCTACTTCCATCCACGGTTCTGCCATTTTTAACAAAATGTCTTTTACATGATTGCTTTCAGTTTTCTCCTTTTCATCTTGTTTTGTGTCATTACCATAGCTTAAATGTTTCCCTGAGTCTTTATTTTATAAAATGCATTTTTTCTTTTTTTTTTGCCTTGGAAGACACACTCCCAAATCTCCCCATCCTCATATAAAAAATCCTGACTTTTTTCCTTCTATAAATAGAAGAATGAAGACATCTTAGATTTCCCTAAAAGCTTTCTTAGTTTCTGTTAGTTCAGTTCAGTTCAGTCCCTCAGTCGTGTCCAACTATTTGCGACCCCATGAATCGCAGCACGCCAGGCCTCCCTGTCCATCACCAACTCCCGGAGTTCACTCAAACTCATGTCCATCGAGTCGGTGATGACATCCAGCCATCTCATTCTCTGTCGTCCCCTTCTCCTCCAGCCCCCAGTCCCTCCCAGCATCAGAGTCTTTTCCAATGAGTCAACTCGTCACATGAGGTGGCCAAAGTATTGGAGTTTCACCTTTAGCATCAGTCCTTCCAATGAACACCCAGGACTGATCTCTTTTAGAATAGACTGGTTGGATCTCCTTGCAGTGCAAGGGACTCTCAAGAGTCTTCTCCAACACCACAGTTCAAAAGCATCAATTCTTCAGCGATCAGCTTTCTTCACAGTCCAACTCTCACATCCATACATGACCACGGGAAAAACCATAGCCTTGACTAGACAGACCTTGGTTGGCAAAGTAATGTCTCTGCTTTTTAATATGCTATCTAGGTTGGTCATAACTTTCCTTCCAAGGAGTAAGCGTCTTTTAATTTTATGGCTGCAATCAGCATCTGCAGTGATTTTGGAGCCCCCCAAAATAAAGTCTGACACTGTTTCCCCATCTATTTCCCATGACGTGATGGGACCAGATGCCATGATCTTTGTTTTCTGAATGTTAACCATTTCCTAAATCATATATATTTTTTGTTTGGTTCCATTTTGTTCCCGTATTTTACTGGCTTATATCGCCAAGTAACTTCTGAGTAAAAGCTCATTAGTGGGAAGGATTTCTGAATCCTGACAATATTTTTATTATACCTTCACATCTTGTTGTTGTTGTCCAGTTGCCAAGTTACACCCAACTCTTCACAACCCACAGACTGCAGCATGCCAGGCGTCCCTGTCCCTCACCATATCACAGATTTTGCCCAGGTTCGGTGATGCCATCCAACCATCTGGTCCTCTGTCACCTTCTAAGTAACAGTTAATATAAAATTCTAGTTTGAATAATTGTCCCTCAGAAAAATGAATGCACTGTCCTACTGATCAGAAGTTTGGTGACAGTTTTCTTCTCATTCTTCTGTGAATATATTGTTATTTTCATTTTTTCTCTGGAAGCTTGAGAGGTCTTGGTTTTATCTTTCTTACTTTGAGTGCTTTTATTGCTTTGGTTAAGTTAATGCCTTTTTTTTTTTTAAATTCATCTTGTTTAAAAGTTGGTAGGAGATCTTGATTTTTACTTTTAGAAGGATTTTCACGTCGTCCAGGACACCTTCCCTGATCATCCCATTCCAGACTCAATCATTTTATTTAATTTAGGTCTGTGAGATTGAGAAACAAGAAATCTTTTATGACTTTGGTGAAACAGTCCCAACTGAATGGTTTGCTAAGAGTCAGATTACAGTCAGATGAGGAGTGATATGAAGGAGGAGAAGAACTAGGGACAGGTGGTGAAGGCATTTCTTTAAAAAAAATTTGGTTACCAGTGTGAGGGGAAATAAGAGTTATATATGGAAGGAACATGGGTAACAATGGTATATGTCTCAATAGCATCGTGTCTTACATTTGTTTGATTTCAGTTTTCCCTATTAGGCAACAAAGTAATATTCTTTCATGTTTAATGCTTTTTTGTCCTAAAGTTAGTTCAGTGTTTGGTACACAGTAGATACAACTTATTGTGGTTTGTTTTTGAATGGAGAGATTGATTTATGGGACATTTTATTTATTTTTTCAGAGACTTTAAAAATATTGGAATGTTGATAGGAAAAAGGCCAATGGGTATAGAGACAGTGGATGAAAATATAAAAGTTGATATAGCAAGATGTATGAGATGATAGTATAAACTTTGAAAAAGAGCATTAGGTTTTATCCAAAATTACTAATTTTGTTATAAAGTCTTGGTTTAATAAAACTATATTAAAGAAATATGCTCTATTTAGAGTTATGTGTATAAACACACATATACATACATTTTCATTACAGACTCCTGCCAATCCTATCAAAATGACAGGTGCAGATTAATTCAATGTTTAGTGAAGTAATTTGGTTCCACTAGTAATGTACATAAAATATTAAGTACACCTATTAGCAAAGTAACAAATTGAATGCTTCTCTCACTCATAAAAGGACTTTCCAGGTGATGTTAGGGTTAAAGAAACTGCCTGCCAGTGCAGGAGACATAGAGATGTGGGTTTGATCCCTGGGTCAAGGAGACCCCCTGGAGGAGGCCACGACCACCCACTGCAGTATTCTTGCCTGGAGAGTCCCCATGGACAGAGGAGCTTGGAGGGCTACAGTCCATGGGGTCACCAAGAGTCAGACAGGATGGATGCAACTTAGCATGCATGCACACACGTTACTCACAAAACCACCTGAGGTAGCCACCAGAGCTTGGATTGACCTTTTTGTAACATCTGATTATGCCACTCTTCAAAAAATCTCACTCTTAAATGATTGAAAACCCAGATATAATTAAACAGAAATTAGAAGACTCCTAACACAACTAAAACACGAGGTACCGATAGTCTTTCTTGAATTTTATTTAATAGCTAACTTGATATCTTTTGAAGTGAAGTGAAGTGAAAGTCACTCAGTCATATCTCACTCTTTGCGACCCCATGGATGATACAGTCCATGGAATTCTCCAGGCCAGAATACTGGAGTGGGTAGCCAATCCCTTCTCCAAGGCATCTTCCCACCCCAGGGATTGAACCCAGGTTTCCAGCATTGCAGGCGGAGTCTTTACCAGCTGACCCACAAGGGAAGCCACAAGAAGAATCTTAATACAATTAAAATATGAGGTACCAATAGTCTTTCTTTGAATTTTATTTAATCACTGACTTGACATTCATTGCTGCTGCTGCTGCTAAGTCACTTCAGTCGTGTCTGACTCTGTGAGACCCCATAGACAGCAGCCCACCAGGCTCCCCCGTCCCTGGGATTCTCCAGGCAAGAACACTGGAGTGGGTTGCCATTTCCTTCTCCAATGTGTGAAAGTGAAAGTGAAGTCGCTCAGTCATGTCTGACCCTTAGCGACCCCACAGACTGCAGCCTACCAGGCTCCTCCATCCATGGAGTTTTCTAGGCAAGAGTACTGGAGTGGCTTGCCATTGCCTTCTCCGTGACATTCATTAGGTCCTATTTAATAACTCGACTATTTCTCTCCTTGAGGTCATGTGATAGGAGGGTGAGGTTATGGGATAAGAAAAATTGTCTTAATGGTAAGAGAAGGTTTAAGCTTGTGCCCAGGTCCAGGGTCAGACTGTGGGCTTGGCTGATATAGAAAATGGTTGTGGCAGAGTCCACAAGGCGGAAAAGGAGAAACTGGAGCTAAAGTGCTGGGCTAGCCAAGTCCCTAGTTCAACAGAAGAAGTAAGAAAGCTTGCCAAAACGTGTTGACACTAGCGGATCAAATGAATCTTTTTTAAACTAAAAATACAATAAAATTTAAAATAAAGGCAACTCCTTCTCTCTACCTAGCTCTCCTTTCCCCTTGATGCTTGCTGTTCTTTCCCCACCACCCACGTCACATATAGCCTGCTTAACCCTTTCGATCTCATTCTCTCTCTCAGAATGGGAGCTGGGTCCTCTTTCTTTCCAGATAGCTCATAACTTGTGTTATGTCTGTGAACCGTGTATGTTCTGTGCCTGCTTCAGCTTATTAGGAGTGTTCTCCAAGGTTACATTTAGCTTCCCTTTATGCCAGACACCTTTTTTTTCTGGTTATTCCTTCTTTGGAATGGATTAGTTCCAATGAAAATATCTCTCCTCTGGGCATTCAATCGTTTAAGTTACTATATGCTCCAAGCCCCCTCACTTAAATGTTAAGGTTTTTAAAGGCAGAGTTTTTCTCGTGAACCATTATTTAATGCCATGGATATGCAATTAATATGCATACATAAATTTGCATAAGTAACTCAAATAAGTCAGGAAAGCCCCACACTATTTGAACTTGTGTGTGTGTGTGTGTGTGTGTGTTCTAAGTTGCTTCAGTTGCAATCCTATGGACCGTAGCCACCAGGCTCCTCTGTCCATGGGGATTCAGCAGGCAAGAATACTGGAATGGGTTGCCATGCCCTCAATGACCACAAGATAAACCAGAATGTTTGGTTGATAGGATTTTTTTTTTTTTCTTTATATAGTGAAAGGCTAACAGGTAGGAAGGCTAGGGGTCCCCAAGTGGAGGAAATAGACTGCAAGTGGCAGACATTTTTCTTTTTTTTCTCTCAAGCAGCAGGAAGAAACAAACTGCAAGTGGCAGGCATTTGTTTTTTTCCTTCTCTGTACAATTTTAAAAGAAAGTTTCTTTAAAATTCTGTGTTGTCGTAACAAGACCTGGTTCTGCCTGAACTTAACTTTTCTCAAACCTTGAGCTAATGAATGCGTTTTTATTACGGATAGGTTTTCTTCAGTTCAGTTCAGTTCAGTCGCTCAGTCGTGTCCGACTCTTTGTGACCCCATGAATCACAGCATGCCAAGCCATAAGCTATGTTAATGAACTGTGTATTTGCCTTGGAATCTGCTTTTCTTCAAGTCATTGGCAAACCGTGAACCAAAAATGGCTCTACAAACCAGCATTCCTTACAATTTCAGGCTCTAGAATTTCTAAAATGGAATCTTCTAGTGTGTGTGTGTGTGTTCTGTTTTGTCTGACTCGTTGCAACCACAAGGACTGTAGCCCGCCAGGCTCCTCTGTCCACAGGCTTTTCCAGGCAAGAGTACTGGAGTGGGTTGCCATTTCCTTCTCCAGGGGATCTTCTCAACCCAGGGATCCAACCCACATCTCTGGAGTCTCCTGCATTGGCAGGCAGGTTCTTTACCACTAGCTCCTCCTGTATTGTAGGTTCCAGAGTTTCTGATGCAAGGATAAAGATTTAAAATTGCTACTCCCTCTATGTAACATGCTATTTTCTCTGGGTGCTTTCAATAAGTTATCTTTATCTTTTATTTTTAGCAGTTTCAGTGTAATGTGATAGACCTGGGTTTCTTCATTCCATCCTTCTTGGGGGTTACTGAGCTAAGGGCTTACTTCACTTGATGAATCTATAAGTTTATGTCTTTCACCAAATTTGTTGTTTTCACACCCTAGAAAAGAATTTTTCTATCCCATTCTCATTTTCTTTCCATCCAGGAAACTAATTACAAATACTGAAGACATTTTGATATACTGCATAGTTTTCCAATGTTTTCTTCTCCCTTTTCCTCAGACTGGATAATCTATATGGATCTATCTTTGCATTTCCTGATTTGTTCCAGTGACATTTTTTGGTTCATTGTATTATATATGTTCCTTTTGAGATTCCCATTGGGTTTTAAAAATATCCATTTCTCTGCTTTGTTTTCCTATATTTTAATTTTCTCAAGGATAATTTACTTTATTTCTTCAAGTGTATTTATAATAGCTGCTTTAGATCCTAGGGTGCTCATTCCCAGATGTGAGTTGTCATGAAATTGAACCACATTTTGTGTCTTTTGAGAATATGATATATATTTCTGGTTTTTCATATATCTAGCAATTATGTTGGAGAAGGCGATGGCACCCAGTACTCTTGCCTGGAAAATCCCATGGGCAGAGGAGCCTGGTGGGCTGCAGTCCATGGACTCGCAAGTCAGACACAATCTAGCAACTAAACCAAAGAGTATTCTTACTTACTGTTGTTGCTTGCTCTTGTTGTTTTATAACATGAAAAATTAATGAACAGAAACCATCTTAGATTCTTTTTTTAACTCTAGCCCTCCCACCTTGCTTTCATCTCTCTAATAGCTTTTCTCCTTTCATTGCCTTGGGGGGACTTGCTCATGGCTTGACATGCTTGCTGATTCTGAATTTCAATTTCTGGTTGATCCTGAATAGATCTGTCTTTACTGGAGAAAAGTCTGACTGTTTATTTGTTCTGCATCAACAATAACAAATAATTGAGTTGATTGGACTCAAAAGCGAACTTTGGCTGATTGCCTTGTAGTATAATCTTTGCTCAGTTCTTTACTCTGTAGTCAGAATGTGCCCCATGTTAATCATTCAGTTCAGTTCAGTTCAGTTCAGTCGCTCAGTCGTGTCCGACTCTCTGCGACCCCATGAACCACAGCACGCCAGTCCTCCCTGTCCATCACCAACTCCCGGAGTTCACTCAAACTCATGTGCATCGAGTCGGTGATGCCATCCAGCCATCTCATTCTCTGTCGTCTCCGTCTCCTCCCACCCCCAATCCCTCCCAGCATCAGACTCTTTTCCAGTGAGTCAACTCGTCGCATGAGGTGGCCAAAGTATTGGTTTCATTAACTTATATCAAAAGCTAAAACAATTGCGGTAATACAGGAAAATTTACTTTAAGAATTTACTTAAGGAGCGTTCAGTTCAGTTCAGTCGCTCAGTCGTGTCCGATAACATTTAATAATTTTCTTAAGAAAAATTTGAAGCATCAATTTGAGAAATGTATCTAAGAAAATATTTTTTAAAACCCTGAATATTGGGTTTTGAATTAATCTACCTTTGGAATTAACCACTTTCCATTGGACATCTTGTTATTATTCTTGACAAAAATATTTCCCACCCATTTTAAATCATGTTGGATGAATTAAAATAATGTATTCCTTTAGTTCAGTGCATAATAATCCCTTTTCCTCCCTTGTTCTTGAACCTAGTTGCAACAAAATACAACCCAGGAACTTTCAGTAACAGTTTTATGCACAGTGTAGATTTTTTTTTTAACTTGTGAATCAACAGGCAGTTGATTGTTTAAGACAGTTAATTGTAACTCTCTTGCATGGATAATCTTTATATTTAAATTTGTTAAAAAAAAGACTGAATTTAAAATATATCAGAACAGTTAGGTAGAAAAACTTATCGTTTAACTTATTTTATCTTTATTTATCATAAGCTATGTGAAACCACATCAAAATATCCAGTTTTCCAGAAATGAAATGGAATAAAAAATATAACCAAAGTAATAAAGCTTGCTGTCTCCTTGAGAAATGATGCCTCGTTCTGAATGGGTGGAATTGAGCTGAAACAAAATTGCCAATACTATTTTTTAAATGAATTGTATTTCTACAACTAAGCAGTGTGCTTTTGACAGATGGGAAACTTCAGTTTTCCTTGGGTCTGATTATGCCTTCAATGACCAGGCTCTAATTAAGGAAGAGTTCAAATTTTTACTGAGGAGTAACAGTCAGGATATTGTGGGAGAAAATCAAGGATTTTTATATCTTTTGTTTTATTCCCTCTTTTTTGTTTAAAGAGAGTACAATAACTTTTAATTTTGAAAATCCACATAATTAAATGTTTTGAGCAAATATATCATTGTCTGTAGTATTCCAGTGGTAGGAGTTAGATTCAGGGAGGCAGTTGGAAAGCAATTTCAAGATTTTGGCAGGGATTGAGGTGATACAAGAATTAACAGTTGAGATACCAGTGAAAATAGAAATTGGGTTGGCCATAGCTTGCTGTCCCTCCTTGAGAGTTCTGATTGTTAGTATTTAGGCAACCATATATTTTGTGTATGTGTGTGTGTACATTCTAGTAGTGTTTCCATTTTTCACAAAAGAAATAGAAAGTCAAAACCTATGGCAATTTAAAATTGTTTGTGATTTCACTTTGCTTACTTGCTTGTTTGATCTTTATCTGGTCTTTTATTTACTACCTTATTTCTTTTAAATATGAGAAGTAATTATTTAATATAAGGCAAACTCAGAACAAAAATATAACCAAACTAAGAAATCAAAATGTATTAAATGTCATCCAAATATTAAACAAATCAAACACAAATGCTGAAAATGAGATGAAATAGCTAATAAATCTAGTTGTAAACGACTCAGTATGATTCCAATACCACAAAAAAAAAACAATAACCAGTGTAATTCCTTAAACAAGTATAATTTTAAAATATGAATTCCAAAGAAGAAAAATAAATCTGGTAAATCAATTAAATGATAAAATACTGAAAGTTACAAACCTGTGAGAGCAACATAAAAGTAAAAGTGAAAGCAAATTTGAATAAATAACATAATCAAATAGTCTCCTAAATTAAGAATAAGAGGTACTCAGATATGCAGAAGCTAAAATAGTTTGAGAATTCCAAGAGTCAGTGCTTAAAGTTCTTGAATTTCCTTTTTTTTAAAAACATTTCATTTTGTATTGGAGGATAGCCAATTAAAAATGTTGTGACAGTTTCAGATGAACAGTGAAGGGTCTCAGCCATAGATGTTCATGTCTCCATTCTCCCCTAAACTCCTGTCCAATCCAGGCTGTTACATAACACTGAGCAGAAGTCCATGTGCTCTACAGTAGGTCCCTCTTGGTGATTCCTTTAAAATATAACTGTGTGCGTGTCCATCACAAGCTCCCTAACTATCCCTTCCCTGCATCCTTCCCTCCTGTCCTCCCCACCCCCTCCCCTTAGTCAACTATCAGTTTATTCTCTGAATCTGTGAGTCTCCGTTTGGTAACTGCATTTGTATCATTTCTTTTTAGGTTAATGGAGCTTTCCAGAAGCTGAGCAAGTAGGTGAGTTGAAGTCCTGGCCTGAAGGCATGAACAAGAGCTCTTCAGATGTTCTTAGATGCCTGCATGCATGCATGCCCAGTTGTGTCTGACTCTTTACAACCCCATGGACTGTAGCAGGCCAGGCTCCCCTGTCCATGGGATTTTCCAGGCAAGAATACTGGAATGGTGGCCAGTTTCTCCTCCAGGGGATCAACAACTCATCTCCTGTGTCTCTTGCATTGAAGGGTGGATTCTTTAACACTTGAGCCAAAACAAATTATGTTAGAGTAAACTATCAAATGCTGCAATCTCAATCCTCTTCAATAAAAGACAAAGTACATAGATAAATTTTAGCTGATGTAAATCCCATCAGAGTCAAATCTCTTCTTTTTCTTTTAAGTCACTACTGGGCAAAAATATTTAGGATGTTAAGAAACAAAACGCTTATTTAACCTGATAGATCATAATATTTTCCTTCATAATCTCCAATTCTTTGAGAGAGAGTGAATTACGTCTCCTGATTCTCACTTAATAGTATACCTTGAGCACACATAAGTCTTAAAAGCAGTTGAGATCAGTTGGTGGATCACAGGACAAATGCTAAATAATCCATAGATGAGGCCCCTGTTTTGGCCATTGAGACTCTGTACCTAGTTCCCTTACATATTTCTTTAATAATGCATTTGGGACTGTCTGCCTCTTAAAACTTGTGCCAGTGGGCAGACTTGCGACTGGTAAATAAAACTGTCCAAACTGTGCTTAGAAACACTACCAAAACATGATATCTTTTTCTTGGAATGTGTTAGATCAGAGTCCTGAGTTTACAGCAGTTATGAAAACTGCAGTTCCTTCTGGTTCTTTTCTAACGGTTGTCTCCTGATACCATCCTATCAGTGTCTGCTGAGTGAATGGAACAAACCTGTTTCCTTTGCTCTTAAATTCTCAGCAGCAAGCTTAATTCCTAGCATGTAGTAAATAAATATTTGAGGTATTAATGAATAAACACTTGGAAAAAATTACATTTACAATCTTAACATCTAGAGTTGATGCTGATTGAGAGTCAAAAAGTATATTGACAATTATTTAAAAGAATTATTCTTTTAAAAAGTACAATCACGTTTTCTTTTAAAAATATTAATTTAAATTATTTCTACAAAAAATTGTTACACTAAAGATGTTGCTTCTTAATAATTCTCGGGCTATATGACATTGCTTCTCCTAATGTAATTATCTGCAATTAACAAGATTAATAGCCTCTGCAGGGCAAGGAGAAGCTGGTACCAAGACTGATGTTTGGAGTTTCTATTGTAGTACAAGATTTTGATTTTTTGAAGAAGAATTCAGTGTCTTTGTATATAGAACTGAGAATAAGTAACAGCCTCAGGACTGAGTGACCGACCTGCGAAAAGCAAATGAAATGTGGAATGGTGGCTGGACTGTAGCCTGTCAAACAGAACTTATGAGTAGATCTGCTGTGTGTTTGTGCTTTTGAGCAAGTCAAACTCTCTTGGCTTCATGTTTTTCCTAAAAACTAAATGACGGTTTATAAAATAACATATTTGTCAAAGTCCTGTGATCTTTATACACGCATATTAGGATGGTTGCCATTAATATTAAAAACATAGTTTAATTTTAATAAGAATGAATATTTTTACTTTAAATATTAATAAGAATAAATGCAAGAATTTTTAGTGCTGACCAATAGTGACTACAAAGTAAATCTGTTGCTTGGCAGGCCAGTTTTTATATTCAAATCACCAAATTTATCAACTCGATGGGGAGAAAATGAGGATCTAGAAAACTAGGTGTGAGGGGAAAAAAAAGGAGCTAATGAATTATTAAATAAGTTTTATATATTATTTATAAAAATCTGTTCTAAATTTTTTGATGCACATTATTAGGCTGTGTATTTCCTTCTCTATCGTTCTCACTTTCTGTACCTGACACGGTTCTGTCAAAACTTTTCAAAAGTTTATACTTTGCCCATTCAGTTTCATTTTTCTCATACGTTGTTTAAATATTTCACAACCAAGTCTATTGCTCTCATATACATGAGGCTTAATGGAATACTGTTTACCATGGCATCATGTTGACGCCGATGTACTTTTCTTCCTCTTTTTACCTACTGATGTTTTAATCTTTAGCAAACATGTATGCCAAGCACTCATACGTCTGTACAAAATTTTTTACTGTTTGAAACTAAATTTTTTTTTCTTTTGCTGAAAAGCAAGTTCAGTTAGACTCTTTTAAAAGAAATTTAGAGACTCTGCATGATTTTCATCCTGAGGTAGAGCTCAGTGTTCTTCAAGAAACAAGCAAAGGTAAAATATTTTCATAAATCCATTAATTGAAGTTCAGTAGCTACCTCTGCTGGCAACAGGGGTTAAGGATTGATGTCAGAGGACTTGTTGAGGAGGGTTTCTGAGCCTGGGTTCTCTAGAAAATAGACTTAAGACTATGCTTGTTTGTTAATGCTTTACTGTGGGGTTATAATCCAGGGAGGGAAAGCAGGAGGATGAAGATGGGGCAAAGTTGGAGAGAAAGCCAAAATTAGGTTGTGTGTTACCAAGCTGGTCACATCCTTACAAGAACACTTAGGTAGTTAATCAGTCACATGATTCAGCGCGCTGCCCTGAGGATGGAGACCGTGGTTGAGCAGTGGGTCTGCGGGTCTCTTCTTGTCTTTTGTGTCCCAGTGGTCACAATTTTTCTATAGGGTTTGAGCTTTCTCCACTTCTAGGTTGTATTACTTGGCTATCTTAGGCAGTTGCTGAGATGACAGAGCTACCATGAGTTTGGGATACTGGAATTATTGGGGCTTCCACTGAGAATATTGTGAGAGAGGTGTTGCTGAGCATTAATCCATGTCCCTGGGGAAGGCTGAGATAAACATTTTTTTTTCTAATGGAAGCATAAGTGGCTTACAATATTAGTTTCAGGTGCACAATGTGGTGATTCAAAATTTTTAGAGATTATACTCTATCCAGTTATTATAGAATATTGACTATATTTCCTGTGCTGTACATTACACCCTTCAATTCAGTTCAGTTCAGTCACTCAGTCGTGTCCGACTCTTTAGACCCCATGAATCACAGCACGCCAGGCCTCCCTGTCCATCACCAACTCCTGGAGTTCACTCAAACTCATGTCCATCGAGTCAGTGATGCCATCCAGCCATCTCATTCTCTGTCGTCCCCTTCTCCTCCCACCCCCAATCCCTCCCAGCATCAGAGTCTTTTCCAGTGAGTCAACTCGTTGCATGAGGTGGCCAGAGTATTGGAGTTTCAGCTTTAACATCAGTCCTTCCAATGAACACCCAGATTGATCTCCTTTAGAATGGGCTGGTTGGATCTCCTTGCAATGCAAGAGACTCTCAAGAGTCTTCTCCAACACCACAGTTCAAAAGCATCAATTCTTCGGCGATCGGCTTTTTTCACAGTCCAACTCTCACATCCATACATGACCACGGGAAAAACCATAGCCTTGACTAGACGGACCTTGGTTGGCAAAGTAATGTCTCTGCTTTTTAATATATTATCAAGGTTGGTCATAACTTTCCTTCCAAAAAGTAAGCATCTTTTAATTTCATGGCTGCAATCAGCATCTGCAGTGATTTTGGAGCCCCCCAAAATATCTTATAATTGGCAGTTTATATCCCTGAATCCCCTAAATTAATTTCACCCTTCCCCCACCTCTCTCCCCTGTGTAATTAATATTTTGTTTTCTGTATCTGTGAGTCATTTGTTTGGTTTTTCTGATTCCACATACACATGAAAACATATGGTGTTTGTCTTTCTCTGTCCTACTTATTTCACTTATCATGATGCACGCCAGGTCCATCCACGTTGTCACATACGACACGATTTCACCCTTTTTTAAGGCTGAGTTAGCTTTACTGACTTAAGCATGTGTGCTAAGTTGCTTTAGTTCTGTCTGACTCTTTGCGACCCTATGGACTGTGGTCCACCAGCTCCTCTGTCCATGGGATTCTTAAGGCAAGAATACTGGAGTGGGTTGTCATGCCCTCCTCCAAGGGATTTTCATCTTTCTGACTCACAGATTGAACCCACATATTTTCTATCTCTTGCATCAGCAGATGGGTTCTTTACCCCTTCCCCACCTGGGAAGCCATAAATATATATATATGCACCTACATATACATGTCTTCTTTACTCATTCCCCTGTCAAGGAACACTTAGGTTGCTTCTGTATCTTGACTATTGTAAATAACACTGCTATGCCATAAACATTGGGGTGCATACATCTTCTGAGTTTGGGTACAGTTGCTTTACAGTGTTTTGTTAGTTTCTGCTGCACTGTGAAGTGAATCAGCTATATGTACACATACATCTCCTCCCTCTTGGACCTCCTTCCCACTCTCCCCCTATCTTTTCTAATTTGTGTTTTCATTTCCTGTAGGTAAATACTCAGGTATGAAATTGCTGGACGGTATGATAGAAATAGAAATTTGCCTCTGTTTGTTACTTGATGTTACATCATTCCTTTGTTGGGGAGCTCTAGATGGGAAGCCAAGATCTTGGGAGAAGGCAGGTCGAAGTGCATCTGGAGACCTGCAGAAACTGGACCTGCTGTAGTATACACCCTGAGCCATTCCAGTAAGTTCACACTCACTTATGAAAACAGAATGTTCTATCTTCTTGGAGAGGAGAAATGTAAGTACAGTTCTTCAAAGTGGCCATTTGACGTCACCTGAAAAAAGACTTTATTTATTTTTTAGGTCACATCATGTGGCATGTGGGATCTTAGTTCCCTGACCAGGAATCAAACCAATGTCCTCTGCAGTGGAAGCACAGGGTCTTAACCACAGACTACCAGGGAAGTCCCCCCAAAAGACTTTAAAGAGGGTTAGTTAGCAAAACAATCAAACAACTTGAGGTGGAATCATCCCTGCTGCAGCTGATCTTGGAAAATCTTTTTATTGATTCATGATCTTTACTTTAAGATGTCTAGCAAGATGGTCCAGATCTTTGTACACAGGAGTCTGGGCCTTATTTAACTGGCCTTTCTGATGTTGTGGTTGCTCCTATTACCTGTTCACAGTTTGTACCAGGCATGGAAGCATCAAGCGATGCCAACAGAGCCCTCTTTATTCCAGACACATTTCTCCTGGTCCCCATTGCATACCGAATTGTCTTGCTAATATGGTCAGTTAGGTTTTCTAGACATCCTTGTCATCTCGTCTAGTCATTTTTTTGTGAGTGAAGGTCCCACAAAGCAGATGGTAGTCAATGTCCAATTCAGGAGGACTCTTATTGTATCCCCTGGAGAAAACATTTTCCGCCTTAGTATCTGGAACTCTATTCCAAAAGATTCTAAGGATGAATATATTAGAAGCACAGATCCTATGAGTAAGTCACTAGGACACATGGTTCCATCCTACTTTAGACCTTGATTCCAGGGCCCTTTTATTTAGCTTCTGGAGACACATGATCACTTAACAGCTTTGGGTTCACGACAGGTGCCACATGCCAACAAACAGTGCTCCAGATTCCCAGGTTTTTTTCCTGGCCTGGCACTTTGGTTGAGCATTCAAAAGCCCATTACCCTAAATAACTAGTGGAATGAACCAGTTGCTTCTGGGTTATAGAATAAAGAAGACAAGCGAACTCCATGTTTGTGGTCTCATTATGTCTCCTCTTTTCCCATAAAATGGCAAAACTGTGTGCGTGTGTGAAAGAGAGAGTTATATTTCTAAAATATTATTTCTTCCTTTTAACAGTGAGAACACTTTTCTACTCTCTTCACAAATTTCAATTATACGACTATAGTTATCAGGTTAAACATTAGATCCTCAAGCCTTATTTATTTTATAACTTAAAGGTTATATACTTTTATTGACCTTTTCACATTTCCCCCACTCCAGAGCCCTAGGCAACCACTTTTCTACTCTAGGCTCTATGAATTTGACTTTTAAAAAAACTTTAGCCTCCACACATTCACTATGCAGTGTTTGTCTTCATCTGGCTTATTTCACTTAGTACTATGACTTCAAGGTTCATCATGTCCCGAATGACAGGATTTCCTTCTTTTTAAGGCTGAAAAATATTATATGGTATCTCAGCGCAGTTCAGCTGCTCAGCTGTGACCAGCGCTTTGAGAACCCATGGACTGAAGCACACCAGGCTTCTCTGTCCATCACCAACTCCAGGAGTTCACTCAAACTCATGTCCATTGAGTCGGTGATGCCATCCAACCATCTCATCCTCTGTCGTCCCCTTCTCTTCCTGCCCTCAACCTTTCCCAGCATCAGGGTCTTTTCAAATGAGTCAACATTTGTGTCAGATAATTTGTTGTTTTTGATATGAAAGTGTGAAAGTGAAAGTTTCTCAGTCGTGTTTGACTCTGTTGCTGACATATATGCCACTTAATTAGATAAGAAACTTTTAAATATTGTTAAAATATTCAGAACTTGCTCCCTCATATGAAAAATGGGAAATATTGGGGTTGTTTCAAAGGTTTAAAAAGACAATAAGCTCTGTTACAGTGACAGTATATGTGAAGAGTTCAGTAAACATTCAATCATTATTTATTTGGCCAGTTTTTACAAAAGTATTTAACCTGATTTTAAAAAATTAATTAATTTATTTTAATTGGAGGCCAATTACTTTACAATATTTTGGTCATTTTTGCCATATATTGACATAAATCAGCCATGGGTGTACATGTGTCCCCCATCCTGAACTCCGTTAACCTGATTTTGAGTGAAAAGAATAATGAGATGAAGATTTTGCTCCACTAAGTGACTAAAAAGCCTCTTGATGAAAGTGAAAGAGGAGAGTGAAAAGGTTGGTTTGAAGCTCAACATTCAGAAAACGAAGATCATGGTATCTGGTTCCATCACTTCATGGGAAATAGATGGGGAAACAGTGGAAACAATGTCAGACTTTGCTTTTTTGGGCTCCAAAATCACTGCGGATGCTGATTGCAGCCATGAAATTAAAAGATGCTTACTCCTTGGAAGGAAAGCTATGACCAACCTAGATAGTATATTAAAAGCAGAGACATTACTTTGCCAACAAAGGTCCGTCTAGTCAAGGCTATGGTTTTTCCAGTGGTCATGTATGGATGTGAGAGTTGGAAGGTGAAGAAAGCTGATCGCCGAAGAATTGATGCTTTTGAACTGTGGTGCTGGAAAAGACTCTTGAGAGTCCCTTGCACTGCAAGGAGATCCAATCAGTCCATTCTAAAGGAGGTCAATCCTGGGTGTTCATTGGAAGGACTGATGCTAAAGCTGAAGCTCCAATACTTTGGCCACCTCATGCGACGAGTTGACTCACTGGAAAAGACTGATGCTGGGAGGGATTGGGGGCTGGAGGAGAAGGGGACGACAGAGAATAAGATGGCTGGATGGCATCACATTCTCAATGGTCATGAGTTTGAGTGAACTCCAGGAGTTGGTGATGGACAGGGAGGCCTGGCGTGCTGTGATTCATGGGGTCGCAAAGAGTCAGACATGACTGAGCGACTGAACTGAAGTGAAATAAATTAATAAACCAGTTGAAATTCTGGAAGAGGATATGGAGTGCATGAGTATATGGTAGAAGAGAGGAATTGCAATATCAGTTTGGCCTCATGATCATCTACAGATTGGCATTTGTAGCAGCTATGTTTTGTTTTATTTGTGTTATATAATTGGAATGTATTGGTGGTAGCTGACATTAGTTTCTGTTCCAGGTTGAGAGCTGAAGAATTGCTGCTTCTGAACCGTGGTGTGGAGAAAACTCTTGAGAGTCCATTGGACTGCAAGGAGATCCAACCAGTCCATCCTAAAGGAAATCAATCCTGATATTCACTGGAAGAAATGGTACTAAGGCTGAAGCGTCAATACTTTGGCCACCTGTTGCAAAGAGTCAACTCATTGGAAAAGACCCTGAAGGTGGGAAAGATTGAAGGTGGTAGGAGAAGGGGGCGACAGAGGATGAGATGGTTGGATGGCATCACCAACTCCATGGACATGCGTTTGAGCAAGCTCTGGGAGCTGGTGAAGGACAATGAGGCCTGGCGTGCTGCAGTCCATGGGGTCGCAAAGAGTCAGACACAACTGCGAGACAACTGAGATGAACCTTCCTTATTTATATTTGCAACATAGTTTGGGGATATAGGAAACTGATTTCAATGTGATGCCCTTTCTTCTCTTTATCTGTAAACAAACAAACAAAAAAGACACACACAAGGAGTAAAGTTTCAACTTTCTAGTTTCTGTAAAAGTATTACGGAATTTGTAAAAAATAGTAAAAAGAAATTTTAATCAAATACTAAGTAAACAAACCTTAAAAGATAAGAGAAAATTGTGATCTCTCATGTCCTGTGAAGACAGCAGGAGGAAGAAGAAAGAAGAAAGACCACCAGGAAAAAGAAAGACTCCTCTTCTTTCCTGGCAAGGGTTCTGCCAAGAAAAACCATGGACTTTTCTTTACTATAGCCCTCCCAACTGCCTTTTCCTTTCTATAAACATGCTATCCTTTTCTGGCTCTGCAGAGACTGGCAGGTGGCTTACCATGTTTGCAAATCCCGAATTGAAATTCACGGCTGATCCTGAATAAATCCATCATTGCTAAAGAAATACCTAGCATGCTATTTGCTTCAGGTCAACAAGTGACAGTACGGTCCTTTCCAATGTGTTTCTCTCCCTCTTTTTCTTCTTTCCTTCCTACTTCATCATTGCAGCCTGTGCCTGCAAGGAAGAAAACAATAAGCAAGAAATAAGGAAATAGAATTGAGAACTTCCTAGTGATTTTGAGCAATAGCATTTCCAGCTTACTACAAAACTTCTCTTGTTATACGAGGAAACTTAATCTTACAGATAGCAAGAGGAAATAGTATAAATCTATGATATTTTTATACTTTAATTTAAAATTGTACAAACCCTTTACTCTTTTCTTCCTAGATGAGAAAGGATTTGAGTTCCTCAGATTCTTTTTCTAAAGGAATGTTCTTAAAAATCATGCATAAACTGTGAGACGTCTTTTAACTGCAGTCAAAATTTTTTTCTCTCCTCCTCATAGCTATACACATATGTGCCTTTTGAACGTCTCTTGATTAGATGAGGCCTTGTGGAGAATGTGGGCTTCGCTTGTGACTCAGACAGTAAAGAATCCTCCTGTAATGTGGGAGACCTGGGTTCGATCCCTGGGTTGGAAAGATCCCCTGGAGTAAGGGAATGGCTACCCATCCCAATATTCTGGCCTGGATAATTCCATGAATGGAGGAACCTGGCAGGCTCCAGTCCATGGGGTCGCAAAGAGTAGGACACAACTGAGCCATTTTCACTTTCACTTTCATGGAGTGTAGAAGCCTGGGAGTAATCAGGGATCTACCTGATCATATGGATAATTGTATTAATACGATTTAATGATTGAAAAAAAATAGATGAAGAAGGTTTGTAATCAAGCAAATTTATTTGGTGACTTTTTTAATATTGTTTTTAAAGGTCACATAGATTACTGATCTTTCAATAGTGACCAGTCAATCACATTGATCTTTCAGATTTGTAGAAAATGTTGTCAATGATACACTATGAAGCAATGGTCTCTATCTTAACTACACATTAGAATGGCCAGGGTTGCTTTAAAAGTATACTGATGCCCAAAATAAATCAATCCTGTCTGAATCTCTGCTGAGGGTAAAGCTTGCAAATTGCTATGTTAAAAAAAAAAAAAAGACAAAAAGAAATAGGTGATTCTAAGGTATAATCAAAGTTGGAAAGTGTGGCCTTAAGGGAAAAAGACCAGAAATGAGTACAATCCATGAAAGTAATGGCAAGGTGTGGTAGTTCCAGAATTTTTTTGGTTCTTCTTTTAATATCATTTTATTTTATTCCACTCTATTCTGTTTTTAGCTCATTTGTGGATAGTTCATTTTTTTCTTTCTGTAAAAAAAAAAAGCAAAGTGCACTTTTTTCAATGTGTTTAAGCCTTCTGGTTTTGAACAGCTTCATAACTTAAAGTGAAGTATTTAAGTAAGAAAGAGTGGCTTATGTTCCCTGTAATGCATTGTATAAAGTTGGAAGTACATAAATAACTGTGTGCAGCGTTCCCCATTATAGCCTCACACCGGTGAATCCAAATTTATGGAACACTTTTATCTAGTAGGTGACAAAATCACTTTGCAATGATGGCCTTTTTTCCTTTGAAGAAGAAACTAGTACAAATTGGGCAATCTAAGGGAAACTGGAAGCTCAGCTTCAGTGTAGAGAATTGGTATATTTCTTAACATACCCATAGAATTGATTCCTATATAATTAATGCAAAACCCCCAAAGCTAAGATTTCATTTATTAAATTTCTTTAAAAATATCTTACATTCTTGATATATGGAAACTATACAGAGTTTTCCTGAGGCTTATTGAGTATTCATTTTTATTTGAAAATAGAGTCTTTTTATTTTGTTTTGTTTTAAACTTTTCTAAAAAGGTGTTTTTTGATGTGGACCATTTTTAAAGTCTTTATTGAATTTATTGCAATATTGTTTCTGTTGCTTTATATGTTTTGTCTTTCTGATCATGAGACGTGTGGGATCTTAGTTCCCTGACCAAGGACTGAACCCATACCCCTTGCATTGGAAGGTGAAATGTTAACCACTGAACTGCAGAAAGTAGAATATAGAATCTTAATATACTATGCCAATTCAATGGAAAATTCCAATTGTAAAGTACATTGTGATCTCATAGTGTTGAATTCTGAGTTCCCCCAATAGGTGACTGATTGATCAAAGTGCATCATTTTTGGCCATTCATTGGCATCCTTAGTGAAAATGTTTTAACATGACTTTTCTCTTTCAATTCTTGGCTGATTTTGGTTGTGGATAATATATATTATAAAAGTTTCACATCACATTTTTTGTTCAATGCAAGACAAATGTCTCACCTGAATGGTGCTTCTATTTTGATACATTCAAATCTTTAGGTAGATCAACTATTCAGTAGATGAATGCATAATGAAAATATAGTGCATATTTTCAACATATTATTATTCATCCATAAAAAGGAAATGCCACCATTTAGTGGCAATATGGATGGATCTTGATGGCATTATGCTAAATGAAATAAATCAACAAAGAAAGACAAATGCTGTATGATCTCACTATACATACTTCAAATCCAAAAGAAACAAAACAGCTCATAGAAGCTGAGAATAGAATGGCAGTTGTCAAGAGGGAATGTTGGTCAAAGAGGACAAATTTCTAGGTACATGTTCTAGGGACCTAGAATATAGCACCGTGACTATGGTTAAGAATAATGTATTGCATACTTGAAGGTTGCAAAAAAGTAGAATATTAAATGTCCTCTTCACACCAAAAAAGTAAGGAGATATAAGTATTAACTAAACTTATTGTGATAATTATTTTGCAATATATACATGTATCAAATCAGCACGCTACACTTGCTGCTGCTGCTAAGTCACTTCAGTGACATAATGTCTCAACATATCTCAATCAAACTGGGAAAAAGGAATAGTTTGATCAATGCCACGACGAAAAAGCTTAAATGAAACTGAAGCTTCAGGGGCAAGGAAGCTGATGAGGGCCCTTGTTCGCATACCGGAGGTAGCCAGGGCTACCGCAGGCTTCTTTGTGGAGCTCTCTACTTAGCTGGCTTTAAGAGAGAGTGGAAGCATTTCAGCAAGTGGATCTTTTAGAAGTCAAGATGACAGGTTTCAGACTTTTTAATAGGCAGCAAGAAGGCATCTTAATGTGAGGGTCTGTTTGATTCTAGAGTATAGCACATGCCCTTCACTAAGGCATTTCCTTTTAAAGTGGTATTGAGAGCTCTTTCGGTTGTTGTTTTCCTCCTTTTTTCTTTTTTTAAACAATGTCACTTCTTTGTAACCAGAAGAGGTTGTGAATGAGTAGACTATTCCAATGCAGGACTTTCATTGCATCAAAACCTGTGATTTGCTGCCGCCATTATACATCTCTGAAGCTTGTAATTACAAGAACAAAGAGGAGAGGAGCAGAGAGAAACACAAGGGACAATCACCATCAGCGCCGCATCACGCCAATCACAGCATCTCAGAGCACACGGGGCAAATTTGTTTTCCAATGAAAACTTTCTTCGTCTCTTTATTTCCACTAGTTGCGTTTCATTTTCAAGCATGGTTGAATAATTCCAACCTCTGAGAGTTTATGCACTCTAAAAAATCACATTTCAAAATCTCCTTTTTGGTATTTTAGATTGCAAGCTGTCTTAAGAAAATTTCTGCATTTCTTAATCCTCAAAAACCTGAAGCTAAGTATTAGTTTTGTAACTAGTGAGTTATTTATGATTTAAAGGATATAAAAAAGTTCTTTAAAGTTTATTTGTATCTTGAAATTCCTCACTAAAATAGTCATCCATCTAGAGATCATTTCAAATATTAGAATATGATTTCTGTATTTCAAAATTAGTGAAATTTTTTGCTTGTGGTAATTTATGTATATATTTGTCTCTAATATCTTCAAATAATATATTATATTCTGGAAATATTTATTGACCATCTATTATGGTGTCAAAAATTATGTGCTCTCTAAAAGGCAAAAGTATCTTCCAAAGTTCCCCATCTGGCCATAATAGTGGGCATATGAAAAAGGACATGCAATAACATATTATCCATAATAAGTACTATTAATAGAAGTAGCAATAAATACTGTGGAGTGGGATGTCCTTTGCAGATAGTATGTAAGGTCCTGATACCTCAAATTAGCATTTGAGAGTTATGAGAAAGAGATCAATATTTGTAGCAAGAATATTTTAATTCCTTTGCCCTCTCAGCAAGCCTTTGACTTCTCAGCTCTGTGTTAGGGCTTCCCTAGTGACTCAGTGCTAACGAATCTGAGTACAGTGTAGGAGACTGCCTGCAACGCACGTGACGCTTGTTCCATCCCTGGGTGAGGAAGATCCTCTGGAGAAGGAAATGGCAACCCACTCCAGTATTCTAGCCTGGAAAATCCCATGAAAAGAGAAGCCTGGTGGGCTACAGTCCATGGGGTCACAAGAGTCAGGCATGACTTAGCAATGCAACCACCACCACCACCATTGTGTTAAGGATACAAAGATGCGTAAGGCATATTACCTATTCTGAAATGGCTCACATTCCTTTTGGGAGAGGCAGATATTAAGAGGATATCGACGATGTGATATATGAATGGCAGCAACAAAGTTTTGAAACAGATTGATATCATTTCTGGAGGCTCGGAAGAGCTCTCGTAACAGTCCTTTATTTCTCTGTGCAAGGAGAATTCAATGAGAGGCAAAGTGGTAGATAAAAAATGATTTATTAGAGCTGAACTCCTCTGAGGCTTATAAGCAGACAGGTGAGAGGATGCCATGCCTTCGGAACATACTGGGCTACAGTTTTATAATCAAAGAAAAAGCTGGGTTAAGAGGAGAACAGCTCTTGGCTCTTTCTTGAGTGGATGTCATGTCACGTTTGCATCATCGGCTCTTTCACCAGGTTGAGAAGGGAGTTTTCTTGTCCCTGTGTGGTCATGCTAGGTCCACAAATTATTGTCTCTTATGTGTGCAGAGAGCATGTCCTAAGAGTCATCTTTCTGAGCTCTCTGGGCAGCATGTGGGTCTCCTGCAACCATTGTTCTATTGTTTTGGGGGTGTGTCTCCAGTTTTATGGTTTTGTTGCTAAGCAAGCCTGCATAGTTTTATGATTAAGCAAACCTACTTTTTTGAATAATCATCAGCTTACAGGGATCGCCTATGTTTTTTAATTTATAATCCCCTAGTAAGATTAACTATGTAATCGCCTATTTTGTCCCTTTACTCTTTCTCTATCAGTTAGACATAAAGAATAAAGATAATATTCAGTTGTTGCAACTTTATGAGACAAAGCAATCTTCTTGGTTCTTCCTTAACTGAATTGCATGTTCTCATTTTTACAAACTATATATATTAGGCAGAAAGCTAGATGAGAGAAATGAGATGTAGCCCTTCAGCTAAATGTCTGGGATAGTCAGGGGGCCAAAAATTCCCTACTGGTAGACGGATGGTGATTTTCCCTACTCTAGCATATGTCCCTACCACACATTATCATGTACTAAAGTAACCTTTGGTGGTCATTGGACTCATTAGCTGCTCATAAATATTCTATGAACATGTGCATCGAATTATAACAGACTGAATTATGGGAAGGACATGCTTGGTAGAACATCTTGTTATTTAACCTGCAATTGTCAGTCAAGACTACCAATCAAGGACCCATAGGATTATGCAAATGCCCTTGCCTTAAATACCATGTACTCCAGTCCTGCAGGGCCATTGCCTCCCTTGGCATGGCCCACCTCTCTTGAGGTGTTCCCTCCGTTATTTCTTTCCTTATCATCAATAAACTTTCTTGCAACAGATAAGACCTTAGATTCTTCTTTGCATCTTTCCTTACAAGAGCCAAAGTTCATGAGTCGCCAGACTCTCCTCCACTAACATATATAAACATATTTGTAAAAGTAAGTTGGCATTTCTCACCTGCATTTCTTTTAAAAAGTTGATTGAATATGAGACCACATTTTAATGCCTAAATATGGCCTTTTCCCAATCTTCAAAACCTTGGCTCTTTTGTGAATATTTGCAACCTTTGACTGTTGATTGAACAGGATGTGATCGGTTTGGTTAAAACAGCAAGAACTAAAGAAGGGGACGACGGAGAATGAGATGGCTGGATGGCATCACCGACTTGATGGACATGAGTCTGGGTGAACTCCGGGAGTTGGTGATGGACAGGGAGGCCTGGCGTGCTGGGGTCGCAAAGAGTCGGACACGACTGAGTGACTGAACTGAACTGAATGTCACCATGTATTTTAGCTCCTGGGTCTCTGAAGCAAATTTCTCTCTCTCTTTCTTTCTGCCTCTGTTTATATCTCTTTCTCTGTCTCTCTGTCTTCCTGTCTCTGTATCTCTCCCCATCTCTGTTTCACACACACACATATACACGTACGCAAACTTTTTAAAAAATCAAAGACTTATCAGAAGAATGTGGATACCCTGACCTTCCTGCCTATTCTCCTGTGAAAAAAAGGTTCAGAAAAAACCGCGTGTCCCAAGGGCAAGGAGTGATTATTTTTTGTCTCTAGTGTTCCAACTCATGAGTCTAAATATTATTACAGATACTTTGATATATTGCAATATATATCTTTTTTAAAAAGCATATACACTGATAATAATTGAGCTTATGGGATAAATAAAATCAAGGACAGAGCTTTCAGAACCTGTGTGATGTTCTAACCAGAGTCCCAGCTAACGTAATATATCAATGAAAAAACTAGCACAGTTAAAACGATGTATTAAATTTCTAATAAATAAAGACAACAATAAATGCAGGAATTTATCTTTTTAAAAAAGATGACAGTGGCTACTGGAAAGCAGTATAAGGAATTGTTGAGGCCATTGAACTTTGGAAACCCAGGGAATGCCCCCAAATGCCCCAACATTGGAAAGCAGCACAGAATAAAATTTTTTGGACAGAACACATGGGTGAATTGAGCCTGGAACTCTGGAGGTGAGTGGCCATCTGTGGACTCAGCTCTCCTTCACGGCTTGTTAGGGTTAGCTCAGTGTGAATACTTCCTGTTTCACAACCCTAACTGGAAAACACAAATTCATGTGAACCTAGGTGACGTCCACTTTACTTTGACAACACACCCAAGTTTCTTATGGTGTGAGAGGTGATTTGCAAATCAAACCTGATTGCATCCGAAGGTCTATTTTTGCGCTATTTCTATTGCCCGGACACCTAAGTTACACTCATCTTTGCCATCCTGCTTTATCACAGGTCGTGATGAGATCTTGAGTACTTCCTGTCCATTGGTGCTCAGATGGTAAAGAATCCATCTGCAATGCAGGAGACCTGGGTTCGATCCCTGGGTTGGGATGATCCCCTGAAAGAGGAGATGGCAACCCACTCCAGGATTCTTGCCTGGAAAATCCCCATGGACAGAGGAGCCTGGGGGGCTACAGTCCATGGGTTCGCAAAGAATCAGACAGGACTGAGTGACTAAACACAGCACATTTCTTGTCCACATTCTTTTTGGTTAGTTTGATTTTTGTAAGTGAGATTGTATGTGTTTCAATCAGACGAATTCTTTGGAAATATGTTTGTAAGTCCTTTCTTAATATTATAATCCTATTCAATTTAAAGGAAAACAAGGGGGAGGGGCTCTTGCTTTTTCTCTCCAGTAAAGAAACCAATGTTAAAATATTTCCATAGCGTAAAAATCAGAATGTTAACAAGCCCTCAGAGGTATCAAAATTATACAGCCTTTGGAATTTAGCATTTAATTTGTTAGAAAAGCCTCATGATATTGGAATAGACACTGGAATGAATCAGAAGGATGGGTTGGGGAGGGAGGTGGGAGGGGGGTTCAAGATGGGGAACAAGTGTACACCCGGGGCAGATTCATGTCAATGTATGGCTAAACCAATACAATAATGCAAAGTAATTAGCCTCCAATTAAAATAAATAAATAAATAAAGATGAGCACAATATGTTTTTCTTCTGTTGTACTGATTCCCTTGTACCTAACTTTTTATTTTTTTTTAATAAAATTAAAGGAATTAGAACTGGAAGCTGGTGGTAATTCATGGATGATTAATACTGAGGAGTATTAAGCAGCATGGTACCTATCAGCAAGAGGTAAATAAAGCACAGTTTAGCTCAACAACCTGGATATTGTAGATAATGGACCTTTGGGGGCTTTGAGTATTGAAATGTTTTCCATTATAGTCTTCTTCAGTCTGCAAGTGTATAAGAAGGTATTGTCAGCATTCTGTGTTGTCATGTTTATAAATGTCAAAAAAAGAAACAAAACTGTATCATGATAAAATTGCTGAATACTTAGTTAAGCTCAGCTAATCCATATTATCATCATCACTGTAAAATGCTACTGCTCCCTAGTCCTTCAGTTCCCTGAATAATGCACTTTTTTTCTTCCTTGGTCTTGGATTACTGCAAGCAGGTCATGTTTCACTAATCCAGGGTATGATGAAAGTTCTTCTGGCTAACTTGTTTCCACTATTATCTTGATTACTATAAAAGTAGATTTTACTCATTTAATATTTTCCTTGTCTTAAAACGAAGAAAATAATTTGTGCTTTGAAACAGAAATCCTGTTTCCTTTCCATCCTTTGCTCTTCTGAAATAAGGCTTTTTCAAAGAAAGGACCCATATGGTGCTTAATGATCTCTCCACTTGCACAACTAATGTTTAAAGGCTGTAAACTGTACACTCGAGTGCGTAAATCATGCTCAATGTGTTCACAGTTAAAGATTTTATTGCTTTCTTCAGTAGCCAATTCCACACACTAATAACCTACTACTGAAAAAAGTCTTTCCAACTTCCCAAGGCTTGATCTTGATAGCTTACAGTGGATGGTGCCGCTGGATTCATGGTTTCCAAAGGGGAAGCTTTAACTCCAAGACCAAAGACACTCTCAGTCACTCAGAGTTTTGTGTAGATTTTATTAAAGTAACAGGAATTAGAGAAAGCTTGCAGCAGGAGACACTGGAGGGGGTTCTGGATGGGGAACCCATGTGTGCCTGTGGCTGATTCATGTCGATGTTTGGCAAAAACCACTACAATATTCTAAAGTGATTAGCCTCCAATTAATTTAAATAAATAATTTTTTTTTAAAAAGGGAGAGAGACACTGGAAGGGGACAGGAGAGCTCACTAGCTTAAGCAAGGTTTATATACTTCTCAACTGGTTGCTGAGAATAGATAAAAAGAACACTTCAAGGTTGTAAAAATTCCACCAGACCCCTTTCAAAGGCATGCATCCTGAGATGACTGTGTCACAAGATTAACCAGGGAGAACGGGTTCTGGGCAAACTCCTTTGGTCAAGATATACTGCTGCTGTTCATTAGGGGTGCAAGTCTTGAAAGACAGGTTCCCAGGCAAGATTTGTAACAATTGCAATCATTAACAAAGAGCCTAAGAAAAGCTTTTCCATGAATAAGACTTTGCATGGTGTATGCATTAGCTGGGGACCTAAAGAAAAGCCAGCTCTTGGGAAAGATCCACTGATGGACATGGCTTAAGGAACGCATGAGCGAGAAGGTTCACCTCCTCCTTAAAGGGCCCTAAGATTCAACTCTCAATCCTTCATTAGTTTATAGCTAGGCTTTTATATTTCACCGTTTGATTTTGTGAAATGCATTTTCTGAGATTTTCAATTACTTTCATCAGCCACTGTTCTCTTAAGGCAGGAGACATTAAATTCACCTCACCTTTCAGAAGTGGTTGTAATGTTTTATTAATTTCGAGGATTTTTACAAGGCTTGATTTTAAAAAAAGCAATATTTAGAGTGACAGATGTCTATTAAGTCTTCTCATATTTTTCTATTTTTATCTCTTCAGCTGTAAAATGTTACAAAATACCCCATGATGTCAAGATGAAATGAAAACCATTATTAAGCACCACTAAAGTTCATGAAGGGACATCAAAAAGCTTCATTCACCAGGTTTATTTATTTTTGCTGACTTCTGATTTAGATTCAGTTTCATGAAGCAGGAACTCAGTTTGCTATTTGCCTGTTATTTCTCCACATTCTAGAACATTCTCATCACCTTCCTATTCTGCATGACAATTATCCACCTTATTATTTTTTTACATTTCTTTGCAGTTACTCTCCATCTCAACTCGACTTCAAAGAAACTCCTGGGTGGTATTGCCTTTACACACTTCATATTTTAGTTACTCCTCAACGTATTCATTAATAAATCTGGCTGTTCTTTCTCCTCTCCCCTCTGAAAATTCTCACCAATGACCTCCAACTTGCCAAAATGAATTGCCAGTTTCTTGTCCTTTTCTTACACTTGCAATTTTGATGGTTTAAATATCCCCTACTTCTTGAATATGTAATACCATCTGGTTTTCTCTTTTGGTGGCTTCTTCACCAGCTGCTTTTCTACTATAGTCTTGCCCTTGGTTCTTCTATTCTCTTTATATGCTTTCCCCTTAGGTGAGCGACTCTGTTGTATTAATTCATATAGTGCTTATATGCTGGTGTCCCTTATATTTGTATCTTCTGAATGAATATCAAGCATTTCTCTCAACATCTTCATTTAGAGTCTCAATTCCATTGGCAAATGCTACACTTCTGAATGGAATACAATTTCCAACACCCAAATCTGCGCTTTCCAAAGTATCTCCATCTCTCTCTATTTCCTCAGGAAAGGTATCAAATAAGAAATTATTATTCATTCCTACATTGCCCTTACATCTCACATCCGCTTCACCAGGCAAGTCCTTTTAGATTCCCCCATCAATATACAGCCCAAATCAGACCACATTTTTTAATATTCAGTGCTACAGTGCTAACCTCAATTCTTACCCTCCTACAGTACATTCTCAACTCAGCATCCAGAGTGATCTTTCAAAACATAAATGACTTCTCTGCTTGAAATGCTTCACTAATTTCTCCATATTTTTAGAATAAAGTCTAAGTGTCCTGCCATCACTTATTAGTAAAATAGTCAAAATAATCTGATATTTATGAAACTCTAAATAGAATATCTATTTCATTTCAAAGTACCTTTATGCATATATTGTCTGTCTGGGAGACACTTCCTTTTCTTAAGCCCAAGATAAAATTTACAAGGTATCAAATCATGTTTTTTTTTTTTGCCTTGATACTATACTTTTCCCCTCACTCTTCTCTGCCTTTCCTTTACAATTTCCCACAGTCATTCCTTATTCAAGCAGTTAGCCATTTGCATTCCCTGATAAAGACGAATAGTATGAAAGACCTCTCATCCCATCCATTCCCCGAAAGAGTCCACAAGGCTGAATGGGGCGAGCAGAGGAGGGAGCTGGGGCCTTAGAGAGATACAGGCTTTTATTCGGTCCCCAGTGAACTCTTGGCTCCTTGAATAACCTGAGACTTGCCTTAGCCCTGACTTTCTTACTCCCTGTGGATGTCTCCTGCAAATAAAAAAGAGTGAGGGTCAAAATGGCAAGCAGACTGGTGGCGGTGATAGAGGAAGATGGGGACACCGTTTGCCTCACTAAAACCTGTTAGGGAACTAAATGGAATGCACACTAAATCTTCCTTAGTACAATGATTTCTCACCATAACATATGGGTACTTGTCCAGAATATTGTTAATTTATAAATCTGGGTATACTTTAAGTGTCATTAGTTGACATAGTAATACTTTTATTCTAATCAAGTATATATTTTTACTTCTTAGTGTCATTCAAGAATGCTAATAGATTTGACCCATGTCATATAGTATGGGTGGAAAGGAAACCCACCAGCAGCAAACTACCTCACACATAATCTATGTAAGTCTGCCAGTGAATTGACCCAAAAAGGATTTCTAGAAAACTAGAAAACTAGAAAAAGAGGCAGGATGATAGAAAATCATCCAAACCTAAGTCCTCTTCTCTCAGAAGTAACCATCTCAAAATATGCCCTTATAACTATTCTCTTCAGTTCAGTCACTTAGTTGTGTCCAACTATTTGCAACCCCATGGACTGCAGCACTCCAGGCCTCCCTGTCCATCACCAACTCCCGGAGCTTGCTCAAACTCATGTCCTTTGAGTTGGTGATGCCATCCAACCGTCTCATCCTCTGTCGTCTCCTTCTCCTCCCACCTGCAATCTTTCCCAGCATCAGTATCTTTTCTGTTGAGTCAACTCTTCAGGTAGCCAAAATGTTGGAGCTTCAGCTTCAGCATCAGTCCTTTCAATGAATATTCAGGACTGATTTCCTTTTGGATTCACTGGTTGGATCTCCTTGAAGTCCCAGGGACTCTCAAGAGTCTTCTCCAACACCACAGTTCAAAAGCATCAATTAGTCGGCACTCAGATTTCTTAATCGTCCAATTCTCACATTTGTGCATGACTACTGGAAAAACCAAAGCTTTGACTATATGGACCTTGGTTGGCAAAGTAATTTCTCTGCTTTTTAATACAATGTCTAGGATGAATGCAATTATTGGGTAAATTTCTTACCCAAAGTTCAAAGATGCAAATGAATTCTATCAATAGGTTGATTAGTTAGAGTGGATAAACAGCATGCTCTTCTAGCTTCCAAAATGTTCTACAAAACATAGGTTCCAAAAATTTTACATAGATCCAATTATAGGGCTTCCCTTGTGGCTCAGAGGTTAAAGCTTCTGCCTCCAATGCGGGAGACCCGGGTTCGATCCCTGGGTCGGGAAGATCCCCTGGAGAAGGAAACGGTAACCCACTCCAGTATTCTTGCCTGGAGAATCCCATGGATGGAGAAGCCTGGTAGGCTACAGTCCATGGGGTCGCATAGAGTCGGACACGACTGAGCGACGGAACAGAACAGAACAGATCCAATTATATCTTTGTTCAAAAAACTGTATTTTGGGATGTTTTGGCTGAATAGAATTTAATAAATTGCTAGAAATTTCTCAGAAAAATTACCATATTATTCTGATTATTAATTTTCAAGGGAAGACAATTGCTTTCCATTTTTTTAATTCTGAAGTACATTTTCCATAGAATATACTACAGAAACATGTTATAAGAAACTTTCATAGTGGTTCAGATGGTAAAGAATCGCCCTGCAATATAGAAGACACAGGTTTGATTCCTGTGTCAGAAAGATACCCTGGAAAAGGGAATAGCTGCTTATACCACTTTTCTTACCTGGAGAATTCCATGAACAGAGGAGCCTGCTTGGCTACAGTCCATGAGGTCGCAAAGAGTTGTACCTGACTGAGTGACAGAAACACACAAACACTTAAATATATATATATACACGTGTATTCCAAGTGGATTGAATGAAGGCATTAAAATAAATATTATTTTGAAATATTAATTGGTTAAACAACACATACCTGCTTATTTAACTTATGTTAACAGAGTACATCATGAGAAACACTGGGCTGGAATAAGCACAAGCTGGAATCAAGATTGCCAGGAGAAATATCAATAACCTCAGATATGCAGATGACACCACCCTTATGGCAGAAAGTGAAGAGGAACTAAAAAGCCTCTTGATGAAAGTGAAAGAGGAGAGAGAAAAAGTGGGCTTAAAGCTCAACATTCAGAAAACTAACATCATGGCATTCGTCCTATCCCTTCATGGCAAATAGATGGGGAAACAGGGGAAACAGTGGCTGACTTTATTTTTCTGGGCTCCAAAATCACTGCAGATGGTTATTGCAGTCATGAAATTAAAAGACGCTTACTCCTTGGAAGGAAAGTTATGACCACCCTAGATAGCATATTAAAAAGCAGAGACATTACTTTGCCAACAAAGGTCCATCTAGTCAAAGCTATGGTTTTTCCAGTGGTCATGTATGGATGTGAGAATTGGACTATAAAGAAAACTAAGCACCAAAGAATTGATGCTTTTGAACTGTGGTGTTGGAGAAGACTCTTGAGAGTCCTTTGGACTGCAAGGAGATCCAACCAGTCCATCCTAAAGGAGATCAGTCCTGGGTGTTCATTGGAAGGACTGATGCTAAAGCTGAAACTCCAATATTTTGGCCACCTCATGCGAAGAGTTGACTCACTGGAAAAGAGTCTGATGCTGGGAGGGATTGGGGGCAGGAGGAGAAGGGGACGACAGAGCAGGAGATGGCTGGATGGCATCACCGACTCGATGGACATGAGTTTGAGTGAACTCCGGGAGTCTGTGATGGACAGGGAGGCCTGGCGTGTTGTGGTTCATGTTGTCTCAAGAGTGGGATATGACTGAGCGACTGAACTGAACTGAACCAACAAATTTGTTTTCCTTTGTGGACCTATAAAATTATTCTATTCAATATTGAGTTTAAAAATTACATTATTAATAAAATAAAAAAATACATATTCAAACGCATGGTATTAAAACACCTCTCATATTACCCATTATTTGTACTTTAAAAAAAATCACAATAGAAAAATTATTTTTCATTCATCTTCATACTATTTTCATTAGTTTATTAGCTATATTTTTCTAATGCTTATTTTATGGATATATTTTTATATGGTATCATTATTTTAAAATCTTTTACAACATTGTGAATTTTTTCATAATTACATTTTGTAATATATTTGAAATTGTTGAAATATTTTATTGATTTTTTCTGTTAACTGTAATATTTCTAAGGAAATTATACTTTTTAGATGCCTTATAAACTCAAAGGAAATTCTTCCAAAAGTAATTTATATGAATTGTAATTTTATTTTGTAGTTAATGTATAATTATCTTAGGTCAAATGTTTTTGTAGGCACTCTTTTTTGTTACCATCTGAGTAACTGTTCTTAACAATTAAAAAAATGATCTTATTAAATATTTTATTTTTTGTATTTCTTTTTAATGTTGTAGATACTTAAAAATCATAGACTTTCTTAATGAATTTCATTTCCAGTGTCAATGATCAATGTATATACTTAAAACTAAGTGCTGTAACACATTTTCTTCATAAAATCACAGTATTCTGGAGTGCAACTATAGAAATTGAAATTAAATATATATTTCATTTCAGAATTCATGGTTTAATTTGTTCAGATCCCTGTTTTCTTTTTGATAAGTTTGAATGTTTTGTAGTTTTCAAATATTGTTTAGATATTGAATTTGGTTAAAATTTCAAAAAATGAAATTTTGTTACTTTTTTCATTTTTTTTCCGGATCACTTTGGTTGCAAATTTCCAATTCATTTGATTGAATGTTGCTAAACTTTAGAAGCTATATAAAATTTAGGAGATATGTAAACAAGATATAAAACTTTAGAAGACATATAAGACATTTTGACTTACAAAATTTCTCAAAGGTACAAACATAGCTATGTTTTAACTGATAAATAGCAGCAAAGAGATTAAAAAATCATAGCAGTACTGCTCTTCCTGAAGTTATTTTTATTTTCAGCATCAATTTCTTAATGTAGTTTAGTTTGTAGTTTAATTATTATAAATATATATATAACATATAATATTTGATATAGTGGCTTTAATTTCAATTAAACTTTTGCTGATTCTTGACATACAATTAGTTTATATTTAACTTATTGATAATATTCTTTATACCATGAAAATGGATCACCGAAAATTTTATTATTGAAAAGCAATCACCTTCTATGTTGACCTTTCTGCTATAGAATCACATTTGCAATAATATTAGACATTTAACTTAAATAGAATAATATATTAAAAGACCTATTTGATTTAAAATTTGATGAAAAATGAACCATTTTCAATATTAAATAGATTTTTATTTGAAGCATCTAATGACATGAATGTAAAGTGTATCATGTAAATGTTGCTTTCTGCTAATGAAGAATCATATTGTTCACCCATCATAAAGGACAAAGTCAGTTTTAAAATATCATTTGAGCTAAATATAATTCTTACTTCACAGAGTATTATTAAACACAAATTCTATACCTATACTTTCTCTCCTTTAATAATCTTCTTAAAATATTTACTAACTTTCAATTAGATACTGATGCATCTTCTGTAAATTTTGCCTTCAGGTGGCACATGATGCCAGCATGCTTCCTACCTCCCACCTTCAGTTCAGTCCAGCTCAGCCGCTCAGTCGTGTCCGACTCTTTGCAACCCCATGAACCTCAGCACACCAGGCCTCCCTGTCCATCACCAACTCCCGGAGTTCACTCAAACTCATGTCCATCGAGTCAGTGATGCCATCCAGCCATCTCATCCTCTGTCGTCCCAGTCTCCTCCCGCCCCCAATCCCTCCCAGCTTCAGAGTCTTTTCCAGTGAGTCAACTCGTCGCATGAGGTGGCCAAAGTATTGCAGTTTCAGCTTTAGCATCAGTCCTTCCAATGAACACCCAGGATTGATCTCCTTTAGAATGGACTGGTTGGATCTCCTTGCAGTCCAAGGGACTCTCAAGAGTCTTCTCCAGCACCACAGTTCAAAAGCATCAATTCTTCAGTGATCAGCTTTCTTCACAGTCCAACTCTCACATCCATGCATGACCACGGGAAAAACCATAGCTTTGACTAGATGGACCTTTGTTGGCAAAGTAATGTCTCTGCTTTTTAATATGTTATCTAGGTTGGTCATAACTGTCCTTCCAAGGAGTAAGCATCTTTTAATTTTCTGGCTGCAATCAGCATCTGCAGTGATTTTCGAGCCCAAAAAAATAAAGTCTGACACTGCTTCCACTGTTTCCCCATCTATCTCCCATGAAGTGATGGGACCAGATGCCATGATCTTTGTTTTCTGAATGTTGAGCTAGGGCTTTATAATTGCTTATGTTCTTAAAATTATTATAAAACTTTATACTAATTAAAAATCTTAGATTTGTGTAAATATTCTTAAAAAATCTAATCCATTATGTTATCATCCCATTTCAGAAGATTTTCTATTACAACTATGGTGCATCAATTATAAAACATTCCTAAAGTGAAAAATACTGAACAAAGGCTAAACTGGTTGGGAATCTGTGTCAGCAGGAAAAAGCCAAAACTATCTCCTCCTTATACCTGGAAGAGTGCAGAGCTCTAAAAGAATCTGGTCTCTAAGACAGAAATTTGCCACCCATGTTCTAACAGACATTCTGTTGCTCAATATTATTCAGGTTGAGACTTTCCTCTTTCTGGAGAGTAAGCATGGGGTGAACTGATTGGTCACTACTTAGCTGTAGTTTCTGAACAATTGTTTGGTGTTCTCACATTTCATTGTCTATTGTAACCAGAAGTGGGTCATAAATCCAATTTGGTGAGCATCGATAGACATTTTATTTTAAATAGAAAAGACTGGAGTAGAATAGAATATATAGGGCAAAATAAAAATGGGAAAAAAATGTCAAGGCACATTTACCTATGTAAGTTTAGGTATTGTTTCATTATAGTTTTGCTTTGCTTACTTATAAGTATGGGTGTGTGTGTCTGAACGAGAGAGAGGGGGAGGGAAGGAGAGAGGCAATGGCAAAACATGAAAGGTGTTTATGACTGAGAATCACAGTAAAAAGAAAAAGGAAACACCATGACTTTATTATGAGATAACAGTCTAGAATCTTAAGTAGTCTTTTTTTGAGAGCACATTTTTTTGTGTGACAACTTAAGAACCATACTCTTTCTTTACGTGGGATCTGCTCAGGTATAGTGTAGTATAAAGGTAGATAGACCCTGAGGGATGAAATTTGCAAGAATGACAACAAACCTTGAGACTTGAAATTCAAATCTGAAATTGAGCCTTGAGGGTTCAGATTAATTTCTGACTAGCAAAAATGCATTCATTTTTAAAAAGTCACCATAAAATTATCCAAAAAATAATATCAAGCAGCTTTACCAAATGATGACTTGAATATAGATCAATCATTCAATGTGAAGTGCTGTAAAGAGCAATATTGCATAGGAACCTGGAATGTTAGGTCCATGAATCAAGGCAAATCGGAAGTGGTCAAACAGGAGATAACAAGAGTGAACGTGGACGATGGACAGGGAGGCCTGGCGTGCTGTGATTCATGGGGTCACAAAGAGTCAGACACGACTGAGCGACTGAACTGAACTGAACTGAACTGACACTTCCTCTCCATCCTAAAGGAGACCAGTCCTGGGTGTTCATTGGAAGGACTGATGCCGAGGCTGAAACTCCAATACTTTGGCCACCTCATGTGAAGAGTTGACTCATTGGAAAAGACCCTGATGCTGGGAGGGATTGGGGGCAGGAGGAGAAGGGGACGACAGAGGATGAGATGGCTGGATGGCATCACAGACTTGATGCACATGATTTGGGTGGACTCCGGGAGTTGGTGATGGACAGGGAAGCCTGGCATGCTGCGATTCATGGGGTCACAAAGAGTCAGACACAACCGAGTGACTGAACTGAACTGAACACTTCCTATAGCATACTCTAGGATTTTTAATTTAAAGAAAGATACTTATAAAATTAAAAGAAAGTTACTTGCATTTTGTGCAGCCTCAAATGTTAGGGGAAAAGTTTCTTATTTGCTTGGATGGTGTAAACACAGAAAAATTTGCTTGTCTCTCACAATGCACTGTAGGACAAGAGAAAATGAAACCATTCGAAGGGTATTATGAGGAGGAAGAAGAAGGCTGAATTATTCACTTAAAATTTAACTCTGACCAAACCTCCAACTTTTACAGTTAGTAGTTTCTATAATGCCATTATTATTATTTTGACTCAACAAAACAAGTTGTTGAAACATGGAACAGGAATTATTGTCAATGTACTAAAATCAATAACATGTAATATTTAAGAAATATTTATTCTGTCAATCCATGCACACAAGCTTTCCCAAAGCCAGCAGTGCAGAATGTCCTCACTTTGTCTTTGGTCAGGTGGTCACAGAAACCACCCAGCCTTCTGCTGCTATGGTATGAAAGCAGAAAACAATCGACATGTTCAATTCTGTTCTATTCTGTTCTGTTCCGTCGCTCAGTCGTGTCCGACTCTATGCGACCCCATGGACTGTAGCCTACCAGGCTTCTCCGTCCACGGGATTCTCCAGGCAAGAATACTGGAGTGGGTTACCGTTTCCTTCTCCAGGGGATCTTCCCGACCCAGGGATCGAACCCAGGTCTCCCGCTTTAACCTCTGAGCCACCAGGGAAGCCCCATGTTCAATTACTTTCCTAAAAATAAACACATTATAATGCTGATGTTCAAAACAAATATTTACAGAATATTTATTCTATAACCTGAAGATCTTTTCATACTGTTCGTAGGGTTCTCAAAGCAAAAATACTGAAGTGGTTTACCATTCCCTTCTCCAGTGGACCACGTTTTGTCAGACGCTCTACATGACCCATCTGTCTTGCGTGGCCCTAAATGGCATGGCTCATAGTTTCACTGAGTTAGACAAGGCTGTGGTCCATATGATCAGTTTGGTTAATTTTCTGTGATTGTGGTTTTCATTCTGTCTGCCCTCTGATGAGTAAGGATAAGAGGCTTATGGAAGCTACCTGATAGGAGAGACTGACTGTGGGGGAAACTGGGTCTTGTTCTGATGGGCGGGGCCGTGCTCAGTAAATCTTCTAACTTTCTGTTGATGAGCTGGGTTCTGCCTCCTCCCTGTTGTTTGGCCTGAGGCCAAACCGTTGACCCACAGGAGACTCCCAGACACTCACAGGCAAGTCTGACTCAGTCTTTTGTGGGGACACTGCTTCTTTCTCCTGGGTCCTGGGGCACACAAGGTTTGGTATGTGCCCTCCAATAGTCTGTTTCCCCAGTCCTTTCTAAGTTCTGTAATCAAGTCCCACTGGCATCCAGAGTCAAATTTCCTGGGGGTTTTCAGTCCCTTTGCAGGATCCCAAGGTTGGGGAATCTGTTGTAGGTCTAGAACTTTCTTAACAGGGTGAGAATTTCTTTGGTATAATTTTTCTGCAGTTTGTAGGAGTCGGCTTGGCAGCTCTATGGTGGGGCTGACGGTGACCTCCCCCAAGAGGGATTATGCCACATGCTTGTGTGACCCAGGTCTGCTGCAGCCAGAGCCCCTAAAGCTATGGTTTTACCAGTAGTCATGTATGGATGTGAGAGTTGGGCTATAAAGAAAGCTGAGCGCTGAAGAATTGATGCTTTTGAACTGTGGTGTTGGAGAAGACTCTTGAGAGTCCCTTGGACTGCAAGGAGATCCAACCAGTCCATCCTAAAGGAGATCAGTCCTGAACATTCATTGGAAAGGCTGATGTTGAAGCTGAAACTCCAATACTTCGGCCACCTGATGCGAAGAGCTGACTCATTTGAAAGACCCCGATACTGGGAAAGATTGAGGGCAGGAGGAGAAGGGGATGACAGAGGATGAGATGGTTGGATGGCATCACTGACTCGATGGACATGGGTTTGAGTGTACTCCGGGAGTTGGTGATGGACAGGGAGGCCTGGCATGCTACTGTCCATGGGGTCACAAAGAGTCGGACAGGACTGAGCGACTGAATGAAACTGAACTGAACATCTTCTAAATTGTTTCTATAGATTGTCTCATTTAATGTATGAAACCACCTGTTGAGGTATTTAGTATTCTTATCTTCATCATATACGTAAGGAAACTGGAATAAATGTACATTTTTGCAAGTTCCAGAAAATATTGGAACTATGTGAATCAACTCTGATCTACATGGATAAACACTGCACAGTTTCTCATAAATTTTTCCTCCCTCTTTCTTTCCTTCTCCTTTCTTTCCTTTCTTTTGATTTTCCTTCTTCCTCCCTCTCTCCCTTCTTTTTTCTCCTTTGACACTTTCTACCTGAATGTTTAAACTCAATGTCTTCTTACTCAGATGTCACAGATGATCTATTTCTTTCCCCTTACATGCTCTTCAGCCATTGACGTCAGCAACTACTCCAAACTCTCCTATACAGTACAATAATACCTGTCATATAATCTAAGTCATCTTTGGGGAATAGCATTTGAAAATGACATACTTTCGCAAATTGCTTGAAATTAACTTTAGGTGTATTTTGTGGAACTGCTCACTTAATATTTAAATATTAGTTAGCCAAATGGTCAACCATTTCAATAGTTAACTCATCCAGTAATAGGCAGCTTACTTCTAACTCTGAACATGCCTATGAAAATAAATCTTCACATTAAGGTGAAATGTGACCTTATGGTTTTGTTCATTTACCAAACAAATATTGAGTGATTTGTTGTTGCTGTTCAGTTGCTAAGTCATGTCCAATGCTGCAACCCTATGAACCATAACATGCCAGGCAGCATGTTGATTGAGTGATTATCATATGCCAATCACAGTTTAGGTCCTAAGGATGCACTGGGAAACAATCAGACAAACAATCAATGATCCCAGAATTTGTAGAGCTTCTAACTTCTTCTCAGACCATAATGCAAATTATTTTTGTCATGATCATATTTCAGGTGTTCAATGATAGGTCTCATGAAAGCTTTAAACTTCTCTTCCATAAATAAAATATTCTCTATTAAAGGGATATTTGTGGAACATATTTTAAAGCTTCACCATTTACACTCATTTGGAATCTAAGTATTCCTCAGAGTAGCACAGAAGGAGTAGATGTTAATGTCAAAGTAAAATAGAATAGTGATCTGCTTAATCCAGCTAATCCATAAACAAAACAAACTGCTTGAGTTTTGGCTGTTTTCTTATGCAAAATTATTAATCGATTTAAGGACTGATGAATTTGGTGAGTTATTGGATTAGGTAGCATTCCCTAGCTAGCACCTGTCTCTTTAATTTTTATTTTTGTAAAACTTCAGGATTTATAAAAGTAAATCCTGAGTGGAGGTTATTCATAATTGGTTCCTATTCATTTTATCTTTTTACTCATGAGATTCCCCAGAAATATCCAACTGTTTTAGGTAAAAAAAAATCTCTTCTAAGTCCCAGTTGATTCCTCGGGATAGATTTGCGTGGACAGACACAAGGAGGGGGCACAGTAAATGAACAAAGGCTATACACTCTGTCCACGTTTTTCCTATCATCTTTCTGCACCGAGTAGTCGATACTTGATGAAAAGGAGATAGAAACCGTGAGGAGCAATTCCTTAACATCCATTATGTCGGGAACACTTTTCTGTCAGTGACATCAATTTCTTTGGAAATCATTGCTCATCTCTAGCTTAACCCATGCCCTTCAGAAAGGCAGGATTCAAGTTTCAGAAACACATCTACTCCTTACCCACAAAGTGAAAGTCACCTTGAAATGAAAACTACAAGGTATGTTTGTGGTCAGAAAATAGAGACACATGTTGGCCAAGGATTTTTCACAAAGATCTGAAATCGGCACAGCTAAAAACGTATGTTTAAAGTGATTGTGAAAATTACATTTTTTTCCATCTCTTTATTTCCAAAGCTACCAACTCTCCCGCCCTGGAGAATCCTGAATCCAATCACTGGTATCTCTATGTGAAGGACATGTGAAAACACAGAGAGAAGATAGCCATGTGACTACAGAAGGCAGAGGCTGGGAAGATACAGCTCCATTTTCCCCCTTCCTCACTGGGAATATCTGTTCTGGCTTGTCTCACCACTGTATTTTGAAGCATATAGAGAACTTGTTTTCTAGTTTCACAACTCCACAGATGAAGAGGAAGTTTGCTTTAGGATAGATCATATCCAGAGTCTCACCCACTTCTGATTTGTGTGATTTTGATGGAGAGACATGCACCTTTCTGAGTTGATGAAATAGGTGAAGACTTTGGGGGTTGTTGGAATAGAGTGAACATTGCACATGGGGCAGATGTGACCTGGGAGGTGGGCAGACTATATTGGGGTCAATCTTGTCCTCTCAAATGTATGTCTACCTAAAACCTGAAGGACATGACATTATTTGGAAATCAGGTGTTCGCAGGTGTAATTAGTTAAGATGTTGTTTGGTGTCCTTTAAAGGGGCCACATGAAGACACAGGAGAGGAGGATGCCATGTGATGATGGAGACAGATAGGAGTGATGTGGCCACAAGTCCCAGAATACGAAGGTTTCTGACAACCGCCAAAAGTGAAGGGACCAGGAAGCACTCTTCTCTCGTCTTCAGAGGGAGCATGGTGTTCTTCACACCTTGGTTTTGGACTCCTAACCTCCAGAATTGTGAGAAAATACATTTCTATTGTTTTTAAGTTACCAAATTTGTAAAAATTTTAGTAACAGTAGTCCAAGAAAGTTAATACTTAACCATACAAAAATAGCTTGCTTTATCTTTTTTCCTCTGGAATATCACATGATCATTTTATTCCCTCCTAATATGACAGTTCATCCAATGCCTACCTTCAACTTTTAGTTTGGCCTTCCCTAAGCTAAAATCAACAGTTCCTTTCAACATTTTTGATGTCATATAATTACATCTTGGTTTCTGTACCTCAAAGCCTTACAGTTTGTCAACCCCTTATTAGAACAGCACACCAGAACTAAACACATTCCAGATGTGGGATATCCAAAGGAGAAGTATGTCTGAATTTAATCTCTGAAGAAAACAATTCTATTATCTCTGGGTAATAATTGTGTGAGTCTTTAAAACAGTTATTACTGTGTTAAAATATATTGTTTGTAATCTACTAAATCTTATCAATCTTTTGCATATGAACTTTATTAAATTCTGATAATATTCAGCATATACTTGAGCAAGGAATTTGGAAAACAATATACAGATTATTGCATGTTCCTGTTAAATTTATCTCAGTTTGTGGCCATACATTTAGCTATAGTGCTTATTTCTAATTTGGATTTTGAATTTCAGTACATAAACTCAATCCTCTAGTTTTACATCGCTTGAGAATTTGATAGGTGTGTTATCAATGTTTTTAATTATTTATTTTATAAAATAGGTATTTTATTTTATAAAAATAAGATCAAATATAGAGCTCAGTGCCATATCAGTATAACATTTTCTCCAATTGAGCATCAAAGATTAATAAAAAATTTTAGGAAATTATTTAAACAGAGGATCCTACAGAATAAAATTAATATAAGTCAATATTTTATCATAACCCACCAGAAAATCAATTACCTACTATAGCTTATGTCTGTCACATATTAATGATATTTACAATATTATATTAATCTCACAAATAACAATTTAAAATAAAATTAGATTATTTTGGTTTGATTAATTTGAGGAAAAATTTCACTAAGTGTTCACCAAATAGTTAGCAACCATTAAGTTAATATGACATTCCAAATTATTAGTGTTCTGAAAGATATTAAATACATTATTGGAAGAAAATTAAAGTTTCTGTATACACATATATTTGGGAAATTTTATTTCCTCTGGTTATTACAGAGGATGAAATGATTGGATGGCATCACTGACTCAATGGGCATGAGTTTGAGCAAGCTCGTGGAGATTCATAGACTTCTATGCGGCCGTGGAGAGTGTAGGGAGCACACTGCCTCCAGCTGACAGCTCTAGACAGCGCTATACACAAATTCACAGCTCCTCAGGGAGACTGCAGATGGTGATTAAACAAACCTTGGTCAGTCAGTTCAGTTCAGTTGTGCAGTTGTGTCCAACTTTTTGTGACCCCATGGACTGTGGCACGCCAGGCTTCACTGTCCATCACCAACTCCTGGAGTTCACTCAAACTCATGTCCATCGTCAGTGATGCCATCCAATCATCTCATCCTCTGCCGTCCCCTTCGCCTCCCACCTTCAATCTTTCCCAGCATCAGGGTCTTTCCAAATGAGCCAGCTCTTCGCATCAGGTACCCAAAGTATTGGATTTTCAGCTTCAGCATCAGTGCTTCCAATGAATATTCAGGACTGATCTCCTTTAGGATGGACTGGTTGGATCTCCTTGCTGTCCAAGGGACTCTCAAGAGTTTTTTCCAACACCACAGTTCAAAAGTATCAATTCTTTGGTGCTCAGCTTTCTTTATAGTCCAACTCTCACATCCAAACATGACTACTGGAAAAACCTTAGCTTCGACTAGATGGACCTTTGTTGGCAAAGTAATGTCTATGCTTTTTAATATGCTGTCTATGTTGGTCACAGCTTTTTTTCCAAGGAGCAAGCATCTTTTAATTTCATGGCTTCAGTCACCATCTTCAGTGATTTTGGAGCCTCCCAAAATAAAGTCTCTCACTGTTTCCACTGTTTCCCCATCTATTTGCCGTGAAGTGATGTGACCTTGGTCATTTAGGCCCAGTGCAGCACAGCTCTTGTGGGCAGTGTTTTTTCCAGAGTTCCCAGCTGAGTCAGCTAAAGTTGTCCAGCCTTCATTTCAATTAAATTTTCCTGTCTAATCCTACCTCCTTCCCCTTCTTTTTCCAAGTAATAATCCTACATCTTGTACTCCAAATTCTATCTCAGTCTATGCTTCTTAAAAACTTCTCCAGATTGAAAAGCAATGCATTTTTTGCAATTATTTGAGATAATTTTCTTTGGGCAAATACATCTTTGTGGAAAGTGGGAGGAAAGTTCTAATGTACAGGCAGTGATAGAAGAGAGGAGCCTGGAGAGGTACATTCCACTGTGGATTTGACACATGTACAAGGGAGCCTTGAAGTACCTCTGTATAGGCAAGAGCAGGCAGTACAGAGAAGTAAAGAAAATGAATGATTCCAAGGACAAATATAGCTGCAATTTAGCTACATTCTTTTGGTTGACCTAATGATAGACCTAGCATGAATTGTGTCTCTGGTCTTGAGGCCAAAGGCAAAGCCAACCTTAACTTTAAACAAGACTGTAAATTAAGGTCTGGGCCAGATTGTCAGTACACTACATTTTCTTGCTTAATCCCAAACCTCTGCTGAAATTAACTAAAGGATGTGGTGATACTGATTCAGCAGAAACATTTTTGAACTGAGATTTCCATAAAGCAAAGATCAACTAGTCATTCAGGGGAAAATAAAATAGATTCAAACCTTTGTTGGAATAAATTGAATCAATTCATTGGACCATTTAAGCAAGAGAGAAAGTGTATATCGAGCAACTACTCTATGAAATGATTATAGAAATAAATATACTGAAAGTTGCATCAGAAACAGATCTAAAATGCTACTTCAGCTCTTACATGTTGAGTTAACTCTTTAATTTATTTCTCAAGTACACTATGTAATGGTAGAATGGTTTTTCATTGGGTCCTATTGGTCAACAAAGTGAATATCTCCTTGATGCCTTTGCAGAAGGCCCTCTCAAAGAGACACACACCATCTGAGGTAGGTAAGAATCCTGCCGTGTCAGTCAGACTTGTGTCTTGAAAAAAGGGATGCCTTATTTCTTTAGTCAGATATCTAGAAGTAGAATATACTTGCATAGATCCAGAGAATAAGCCAATTCTCTTCACTTCAAAGACTAGATTCAAGAGCTAGTAGTCTCACTCATATTTCTTTTCACTGAACTGATACTAGGTACATAAATGTTACAAAAGTTAATAACCTCTTGTATTGATCCTTTTATCATTTTATAATGCCTATATCTTTTTTAAATAGACTTTGCTTTAAATTTTACCTTGACTGATATGAATATTGATACCTCAGCTTTCCTTTTGCTTCCATTTGCAAAATATTTGTGATGACCATGGAGTTTGTGTTGTTGACCTATAACTGGATCCACATATTTTAAACTGATAGGCATTTAAATTCAAACACGTTCCAATAAATCTGCATTTTTTATTCTTCTCTGGCATGTTTTGTTTCTTTGATGTCAAATTTCACATCTTCTGTCTCTAACTGTGTATTGTAGTTATTGATGATTTTACAATTTTTGTCTTTTAATCTTTGTACTAGCACCCCCGAAGCTAGTGTACAGCTTTTACTGTACATTTGCCTTTTCTAGCAGGCTTTTTCCTTTCCTATAATTTCTTACTTCTTTTCTCTTCCAATTAAAGAAAACCCTTTAATACTTTTTGCAAGATCATTTTAGTAACTAGGTGAAAGATTGCCTATCCCAGTCTTGAAGTTGTGTCCATGAGGGTGCATCCCTATGCAGTCTGCACATATCCAGTACCTTTAGTGGGAGAGCTGGTCTGAAATGAGCACAAGCCACATTTTTCCCTAGGGTGTGCTGGCAGCTACCATACTGATGGAGGTTTTAGAGATGGAGGGACGAGGGATAGAGCCTCGTGTGAGCTGGGGCTTTTACTGGGCTCAGTGACAGTCTGTGACCTACTGTATGTGGAGTTGGGCCCAAGGCATGGGAGCAGAAATCATAAGCTGCTTCCACTCCCTCTGTGTGAAGCCTCCTTTGCAATGGCAGCTAGAGGAGAGCAGTTCAAGTTAAATGTATCAAATTACAGATTTAAAGTTGCATTGGGTTCAGAATCATAAGTTAATTTTTCATTTTCAGTAAATTTTACTATATTTACTTACTGATAAATTCAAAGTCACATTTCAAATTTCCTCCCCCACAAAAAATATGGAAAATATTGTACTTATATTTTTCACCAGCTTAAATATATATTCTTTGTGTGTATTAAGTACTAATTAAATTTATATTAATATTAAATATTATATACTATAATATATTATTAAATACATTTAAATAAAATATATAAATATATAATTGTGTAATGTTAATATATAAATACTAAATATCGGAGGATTTGGAGTAGCATGGAATGAGGACTAGATTGGCATTGAATAAAGGAGGGCTTTTGGCCACTTATCAGTTCAAATTATCACAATTTCAAAATTTTAACCTCTTTGAGGTGATAAGGGCCTCTTTTGCTAACTTCATCATGTTCATAAAGAAATCAACTTTGATAATGTATGCTAAAACATCTGGAGTATCTGAAGTATTTTTCAAATGCAGAAGTATTATGCCTAATAAGAAGGATAACAGTGTCTTTTCTTTTGCCTCATAACTTTGTTGCTGTTCAGTCACTAAGTCGTGTCTTACTCTCTGTGACATCATAGACCTCATAGACTGCACCACTCAAGTTTCCTCTGTACTCCAGTATCTCCTGGAGTTTGCTCAAATTCATGTCCATTGAATCCGTGATACTATCTAACCATCTCTAGTTCTGCCACTGCCTTCTCCTTTTGCCTTTCATCTTTCCCAGCATCAGGGTCTTTTCAAATGAGTAAGCTCTCGCATCAGGTGGCCAAAGTATTGGAGCTACAGCTTCATCATCAGTCCTTCCAATGAATATTCAGTGTTGATTTCCTTTAGGATTCACTGGTTTGATCTTGCAGTCCAGGGGACTCTCAAGAGTCTTCATCACCACAGTTCAAAAGTATTCATTCTTCAGTGCTCAGCCTTCTTTATGGTCCAGCTCTCACTGCTTACGTGACTAATGGAAAAACCATAGCTTTTACTATATGCACCTTTGTCGATAAAGTGATGTCTCTGCTCTTTAATATACTGTCTAGGTTTGTCACAGCTTTCCTTCCAAGGAGCAAGCATCTTTTAACTTCATGGCTGCAGTCAGTGTCCACAGTGGTTTTGGAGCCCAAGAAAATAAAATCTGTGACTACCCGGCTGTTGGCCAAAAAATGATGGGATCAGTTGTCATGATCTTAGTTCTTTAATGACGAGTTTTAAGCCAGCTTTTTCATGCTATGCTTTCACCCTCATCCAGAAGCTCTTTAGTTCCTCTTCATTTTTTTTCCTCTAGAGCGGTGTCATCTGCTTATCTGAGATTGCTGATATTTCTCCCAGCAATCTGAATTCCACCCTGTGATTCCTCCAGTCCAGGATTTTGCACGGCATACTTTGCATATACGTTAATAAGCAGGGCAACAATACAGAGCCTTGTCATACTCCTTTCTCAATTTTGAACCAGTCTGTTGTTCCATGTTCGGTTCTAACTGCTGTTTCTGGACCCACAGGCATGCTTCTCAGAAGACAGGTAAGGTGGTCTGCTATTTGCATCCCTAGGAATTTTCGACAGTTGTTGTGACACACAGTCAAAAGTTTAAGAGTAGTCAGTGAAGCAGAAGTAGATTTTTTTTCTGGATTTCCGTTACTTTCTCTATGGTCCAGAGTTTTGACAATTTGATTTCCGGGTCCTCTGCCTCTTCTCAACCCAGCTGTGCGTTTGGAAGTTTTCCGTTCACATACTGCTGAAGTCTAGTTTGAAGGATTTTGAGCACAACCTTATTAGCACATGAAACGAACACAATTGTACAATAGTGTGAACATTCTTCGATGTTGCCCTTCTTTGGGATTGGATTGAAAACTGACCTTTTCTAGTTCTGAGGTCACTGTCGAGTTTTCCGGATTTGCTGACATATTGAGTGCAGCACTTTAATGGCAATATCCTTTAGGATTTTAAATATCTCAGCTGTTATTTCATCACCTCCACTAGCTTTGTTCATAAAAATGCTTCCTAAGGTCCACTTGATTTCATGTTCCAGGATGTCTGGCTCTAGGTGAGAGATCACACCACCATGGTTATCCAGGTCATTAAAACCTCTTCTGTACAATTGTTTGCATATTCTTGCCATATTTTCTTAATCTCTTCTGCTTCTGTTAGGTCCTTGCCATTTCTGTCCTTTACTGTGCTCATCTTTGCATGAAATATTCCCTCGATAGGTTCAATTTTTTAAAAGAAATCTCTAGAGTTTCCCATTCTACTCTTTTCCTCTATTTCTTTGAATTGCTCATTGAGGAAGGTCTTCTTATCTCTCCTTGATATTCTCTGGAATTCTGCTTTCAGTTGGCTATACCTTTCCCTTGCCTCATAGCTAATTTGGTGAAACTTAAAAAAATTACCTAATCTGCTCTCAAAACAGATTTCATAAAAATATTTACCTGTTATTTTCTATATTATTACTTTATTTTTGAAGTGTAAGTACCACTTTTTCTTCCCATTTAACAGTGTTTTCTCAGATCTTTTGAAAAAAAAAAAAAACAAACAAAAAAGAAACTGAAGGTTTATGTGTATCATGATATTTATCCACTTCAAATTATAAAATAAAAATGACAAATATACAATTGGTATATTACCTTCAAGAAAACATATATCCCACTTTTCACAAGTTCATAATTAATTTAATATATGCATATTTTGAAATCATGTTCAAAGAAATATTTTAATATACTTATAATTGAAGTAGAACAAATTGTTCATTTAAAATAAAAAAATTGCTTCCATTTCCACATTTAAAATGGAATAAAACTAAAGAATTCCTGCACACATTTTTGCTGACTTCACATGAAGCTTCAGTGAACTAAGCTTTGTTTTTTTGCAAACATGCAGTGTAAACAATTGCAAATTAAAAACATTGATTTAAATGAATTTCATTGCTTTTCTTAAGCTACTCAGTATTGCTCACTTGTTTTTCCTGAATAATCAGAAAACTGGTGAGGTTGCAATAGTTCCATAATCCAGAGCAAATGTCTTTGGTGGGAAAAAAGGGAAGGAAATCCTCACTTAAAATAGTGGGTGAAGAGTCCCGATGATGGCAGCCACCAGCCTGTGATGAGCTAGCGGATCCTCTGCTGCTTTCGCAGAGTCCCTTACGCTTCCTACAGATGCAGCGGCTGGTACCTGGTGCGTGAGGAAACACGGTGGCCCTAAATAAAAATGAATAAACAAATCCATAAATAAAACAATGAGTGTTTCAGCTATAAGGAAATAAATCCATGTAGGAAATACATTAAAAAATAATTGTATACAATTATGGTAATATCTTAAATTGTTTATTTTGGATAACCTGTACTGTTGAAATGTTCTATTCTGTATATAAGACGATCTTGTTTCACCCAGTTCTAATACCAGCAATAGGAGCATATCGTCATCATGACAACATCAACATTTAACAACAGTGCGTGCATGCTAAGTCGCCTCAGTCCTTTCTGACTCTGTGATCCTATGGACTGTAGCCGCCAGGCTCCTTTGTTCATGAGATTTTCTAGACAAGAATACCAGAGTGGGTTATCATGCCCTCCATGGGGTCTTCCTGGCCCCAGGGGATCCAACCTGTGTCTCTTAAGGTGGATTCTTTACCACTACCCATAACTGCGTCAGATAGATAATGTACTCACTTTATAAACTCAGGTAACATGGTTCATTCCTAGTCACCTAGCTAATACTTCATATACTTCCAACTCAGAGGTCAAGGATAAATTTGAATTGCCCTTTCTTCATTCTTTATATTATACAGTGCAGCCTATGTATAAAGCAGTATTTCTTCCTGTGCCATATCAAATACTTGCTAAAAGCTAAATTACCACTATACATTACGGACACAAATGCAAACATTGTTTTTCTTTTCCTTTTTTTGCCACACCATGGGCATGGGGATCTTAATTCCCCAGCCAGGGATGGAACCTGTGATCCCTGCATGAGGAATGCAGAGTCTTAACCACTGGACCACCAGAGAAGTCCCTAAAAGCAAATTTAAAGGCATGTATTTAATGCTGTCGATCGTGATCATAAACCTGGGATGAACTGAATTCCATTTACCATGCTCCAGTTATTGAGAACAAGCTTAGTTACCAAGAAGAACTAGCCAGATGCTAGAATTGCATAAAAATATGGGGTTGACCAAAAAGTTCATTCTAGTTTTTCTGTAAGAAGGTATATATTATAGAGGCTCCATGGTCCTAGCTTTGTCATTATTATTATACCAGCTGTCACTTATCTCTTTGTGTTTTGTGAGTGCTACTGATTGTCCCCTCCCATTTATGTATAAATGGCATCGTAATCAAATTTAGTCACTCATTTTCTATTTAATTTGTTCATTAGCCACACATGATTCGTCATGCCGGAGAATTAATAGTGGACAATGGTTCCAGTGGAAGGACTAGATATTAATTGTTGTACTGTGTGGCATTCTGAGAGCATATAAATGAACGCAATGGGATCTTCATATATAACTGTTAAGTTTGAACTAGATCTGAAGGAAGAGAAAGTGATCTTGCATAAGTGGTGGCAATAAAGGAAAAAACCTTTCAAGAAGAGGACACAACGTATGTAAAGGCCCTGTGGCAGGGAGTGACAGATATTCAGTAACTGAAGAAGGATCATGTGACAGACCCCAAATGGAGTGCATAGTTTGAGATATTAAGTACGTTGGGCTTCACCTTGAAGCAGCAATAAATTATTCAAACGTTTTGAATGTGGGAAGGATACAGGGGCCTGGAGAAGTTCACGTCTGTGTTTCACAGAGAACACGTTAGGTGGAATATGAGGATTGACAGGGGTAGACTTTAAGAAATCAGCCATGAAAAATAATGAAACAATGCCGTTTGCAGCAACATGGGTGAACCTAGAGGTTATCATACTAAATGAAGTAAGAGAAATGCAAGTATCATAGGCTAATCATTTATATGTGAAATAAAAAGAAAATGCAAATGAACTCCCTTACAAAACATAAACAGACTCACAAACATAGAAAAAAAAAATCTTATGGTTATCAAAATGGAAAGGTGGCAGAGGGATAAATGATCACTTTAGGATTAATGACTCACACTGCTATATAAACAACAAGGACCAACCGTACAGCTCAGGCAGCTATGTTTAATACCTTATAATAACCTATATATACACACATATACATCTATATATATACTGTCCAGCTCTCACAATTGTAGGTGACCACTGGGAAGACCATAGTCTTGATTATATGGACCTTTGTTGGCAGAATAGTGTCTCTGATTTTCAACATGCTGTCTAGGTTTGTCATGAGACTGTAAAGAAAGCAGAACACCAAAGAATTGATGCCTTCACACTGTGCTGTTGGAGAAGACTCCTGAGAGTCCCTTGGACAGCAAGGAGGTCAAACCAGTCAATCTACAGGGAAATCAGCCCTGGATATTCATTGGAAGGACTGATGCTGAAGTTGAAGCCCCAATATTTTGGTCACCTGATTCAAACAGCCAACTCATTGGAAAAGTGCCCAGTGCTGGGAAAGATTGAAGGCAGGAGAAGAGAGTGTCAGAGGATGAGGTGGCTGGATGATATCAATGATGCAATGCATGTGAAATTGAACACACTTTGGGAGAGGGAGGCCTGGTGTGCTGCAGCCTATGGGGTTGCAAAGAGTCAGACACGACTGGGCAACTGAACAATAACACGTATACATACTACTGACTCAGTTTGCTATACACCTGCCACATTATAAATCAATTATATTTCACATACAAAAAAACTTTAAAAAGAAACCAGTCAGAGATGCCTATAATTGAAGCTGAAATATCTCTTGGGTGTTTGAAGAGAAATCTGACTTTCTAATTATGTTTGACTTAGTTCAGTATTTCAGAAACTGCAATACTTTGGCCACCTCATGCGACAAGTTGACTCACTGGAAAAGACTCTGATGCTGGGAAAGGTTGGGGGCGGGAGGAGAAGGGGACGACTGAGAATGAGATGGCTGGATGGCATCACTGACTCTGTGGACATGAGTTTGAGTGAGCTCCGGGAGTTGGTGATGGACAGGGAGGCCTGGCGTGCTGTGATTCATGGGGTCGCGGAGAGTCGGACACTACTGAGCGACTGAACGGAACTGAACTGAACTGTAGTCTCAGAGTAGAGACACAGAGTGTAAGTCTGCACTTAATTTGTTAAGTTTTATTGAGAAAATAACTCCCTGAGAATAATCAGTAGTTATAGTACCTAGATTAGATGAATTGATATCTTTTGAAGTACTTCAATATTCTTAGTTTATTTTATCTTTGGTGGTACAGTTGAAATGGAAACTATTTCAGTTTAATAACTGACAGAAATAAGGCAGAGGAAGTGGTATTTTTAGTAGCAAGGCTGTGAATAATGTAAGTCACAGTGTCAGTGGGGAAAGGGATTTGTTAAATTGTGGAACATGGCGTGTAGGCTTAGAGGGATAGACACCAAGAAGAGTAAGTTCAACCGAGGAAAGAGCTTGGCACAAAGTGAAAAAACCATGAATGAAAAATAGGATGAGCCTTACTGTTGTGCTACCACAAATACACTAAATTCAGTAGGAAAAATGTATATTCTATGCTTTCACTGTTTGCTAACTGAATGGTATAAGGAACAAGTATGAGAATAATTTTTCATATTCTACAAACCTGAACTCTGAGAATTTTAAAAGTTACACAATTAGAATAAAGTTAGAAATGTAGAAGACACAGAAGCACATAACATCATTTTTAAATTTGATTATAAGGACAACAGAGGGCCAAGGGATGCCTGGGAGAAAGAATGGCTGGCTGATTGATACTGCTAGACCTAAAAAAAAGCTATTTGGATAAAGAATGAAATTAAGTGATCTGTCAAAAAATTTACATTGATAAGTGGGAAAAATTTATTTCCATTGATAAGTCAATTCATAGCTCCTAAAATTTAATTTGCTGACAAAGATCCGTCTAGTCAAGGCTATGGTTTTTCCAGTAGTCGTGTATGGATGGGAAAGTTGGACAATGAAGAAGGCTGAGACCTGAAGAATTGATGCTTTTGAACTGTGGTGTTGGAGAAGACTCCTGAGAGTCCCTTGGACTTCAAGGGGATCCAACCAGTCCATCCTAAAGGAGATCAGTCCTGAATATTCATTGAAAGGACTGATGCTGAAGCTCAAGCTCCAATACTTCGGCCACCTGATGTGAAGAGCCAACTCACTGGAAAAGACCCTGATGCTGGGAAGGATTGAAGGCAGGAGGAGAAGGGGATGACAGAGGATGAGATGGTTGGATGGCATCATTGACTCAATAGACATGAGTTTAAGCAAGCTCCAGGAGTTGGTGATGGACAGGGAACTTGCTGTGCTGCAGTTCATGGGGTCGCACAGACAGACTTGACTGACATGACTTAGCAGCAGCAGCAGCAGCAATGGGAAAAAAAACTGAGATTATTGTTTAAGCATCTACTTCAAAAAATGTATTATGGTATTTGTCCTGTACTTTGTATTCCAAAGTTGACAATATCTTGAAACAGGCAATTTCCTCTTGGCTGACTTGTTGTGGGATTAGTTGTTTCAATTCTCTACGAAATGAAATCTATATGTAAAGAAGAGTTCAGATATCTTCTCTAAGTATTATAGAAGACTGAACTGCTTGTTCTGTCTTGTATACATTTCTATGGTTATCATTACTGCCTATCTCTTTTTTTCTGGAAAGGTGCACATTTGAAATCAGATAAACCTGGAGTCGGAGAAGGCAATGGCAAGCCACTCCAGCACTCTTGCCTAGAAAATCGCATGGACAGAGGAGCCTGGTGGGCTGCAGTCCATGGGGTCGCTACTAGTCGGACACGACTGAGTGACTTCACTTTCACTTTTCACTTTCACATATTGGAGAAGAAAATGGCAACCCACTCCAGTGTTCTTGCCTGGAGAATCCCAGGCACGGCGGAGCTTGGTCAGCTGCTGTCTATGGGGTTGCACAGAGTCGGACATGACTGAAGCGACTTAGAAGCAGCAGCAGCAGCAAACCTGGAGTCAAATGTGTCATTACTAATCATATGATTTTATGGAAAATAATACACTTCTCTAAATGAGTTTTCTCATTTGTAAAATAAGGATTATCTTATCTTGTATATTTATTGTTTATTCTTGGACTGATTCATTCACTTACAGATATTGATTGAATAATAATTCTAAATGCTGAGAATGAAATGGTGACTCGAAGTAGACAAGGTCTATGCTGTCATGGAGCTTAAAGGTTAGTAGTAGAGAAAGATATTAATCATAAGTCACACATATATTACAACTGTGATTAATGCCAGAAAGAGCAGCACATGATATCTTAAACATACAGGAAAGAAATTTGACATAATAAAAGAGTCCTCTAAAGCTTCCTTGAAGAAATAACTTGCTGAGAGAAAGATGAAAAATGTTGCCTGTGTTCATCAAGGGCAGACTTGAAGAAGAGAGAATTAAGCAGTATGTGCAAAAGCCCCATGGGATCAGAGGTAAGGATATGATCATGACAGACAGACGGTCCTGGAACACAGAGAACAAGCAGGCTGTGATAAAAGTTAAAGGTAGAAGATGAGGTAAGAGTCAAATTATGCAGAACTTGAGGCATTTTTTTTCATCCTTAAAATGATGTACTATCTGAACGTAAGCAATGGCAAAATCCGTTTTGTATTTGTTTATACATATTTCCCCATCAATAAATATTTTATCCATTTGGTGTAGGAACAGTCTCTGGTGGACAGGCGATATGTTGCACCAGCACTAACAAATAAATATCCCCTTGTAAGGAATATATGTGACAAAGCATATGCATCCTTGATGATTGAAGCAGGACGACTGCATCCATTATGTTGACCAAAGATACTGCAACAGCAAAAAATGCAGTATCAGCAATAGAGGAAACTCGAAAAAGGTTTTCTACCGTATCTTTAAAAATAACAGTGTTTCAAATACTGTATTATGAATTCATGACTAATGCAGCATGGCAAAATGTTTACAAAGATTAAATATAGAATTTTATATGCATTCTCAATATTTAATCTAGTCTATATTAGTGTATACAGGTTTCTCAAGAGGCAGGTCAGGTGGTCTGGTATTCCCATCTCTTTCAGAATTTTCCACAGTTTATTGTGATCCACACAGTCAAAGGCTTTGGCATAGTCAATGAAGCAGAAATAGATGTGAAGAAAGCTGATCGCGGAAGAATTGATGCTTTTGAACTGTGGTGTTGGAGAAGACTCTTGAGAGTCCCTTGTACTGCAAGGAGATCCAACCAGTCCATTCTAAGGGAGATCGATCCTGGGTGTTCATTGGAAGGACTGATGCTAAAGCTGAAACTGCAATACTTTGGCCACTTCATGCGACGAGTTGACTCACTGGGAAAGACTCTGATGCTGGGAAAGGTTGGGGGCGGGAGGAGAAGGCGACGACGGAGAATGAGATGGCTGGATGGCATCACCGACTCTGTGGACATGAGTTTGGGTGAACTCGGGGAGTTGGTGATGGACAGGGAGGCCTGGCGTGCTGTGATTCATGGGGTCGCGGAGAGTTGGACACGACTGAGCGACTGAACTGAACTGAACTGAACTGAACTGATATTAGTGTATGCTGCTGCTGCTGCTGCTAAGTCACTTCAGTCGTGTCCGACTCTTTGCAACCCCATAGACGGCAGCCCACCAGGCTCCGCCGTCCCTGGGGTTCTCCAGGCAAGAACACTGGAGTGGGTTGCCACTTCCTTCTCCAATGCATGAAAGTGAAAAGTGAAAGGGAAGTGGCTCAGTCGTGTCCGACTCTTAGCGACCCCATGGACTGCAGCCCACCAGGCCCCTCCGTCCATGGGATTTTCCAGGCAAGACTACTGGAGTGGGTTGCCAATTCCTTCTCCAGGGGATCTTCCTGACCCAGGGATCAAACCTAGGTCTCCTGAATTGCAGGCAGACACATTACCCTCTGAGCCACCAGGGAAGCCCATAAAATATTATATACATTCTTAATATTTAATCTAGTCCATATTAGTGTATAGACTAGTCTGTAATAAAATTATAGATTAAACATTATACACAGTAAATTAGATCTATTTATAGTGAATAAAATATAAAAAATACAAAATTACCAATAAATTATAATTTATAGTATAATCTATTTATAGATTAAACATTATATACATAGTTGCCTAGTCTATAAGGCAATGAATAAATCACCACCAATATTATTGTGGTGCAGAAATATTATAAGACATTAAAATTGCCTAAAAATTTTGCAATTAAGTGTTATTGATTATCCTGATAAGAGCAATTTTAACAAAATGGTGGGTGGACCAAAAAAAGCTGGATGAATTGGGCTCAAAAGTTACATAGAGAAACAGAATTGGGGACCTTATGTTTACAAATGTATCTATGCTTGGAAAAGAAGATTAGACAGCATATAAACTTGGGGAGGCATATATGTGGCAAAAGATCCATGGTTTAGTTTTGATCATACTATGGTGGTCAGATTACAATTGAAGTTTCTGTTCAATTTTAATTTTTCTCTAAATTTAAAGTTATCATCAATAAACATATATTATTATAAACTGAGAAAAAGACATTGTTTAAAAAATAAGTAAAAAATCATCTCTTATATGAAAAGAAAAACTTGGTGGTTTAGTGTTGGGACAGTTTCAGACTATACGCTATTGAAACTAAGAACGTGCAAGACCTGTCTTCTAAGAAGTTTGGTGTCCACAGGACTGATGTGGACTACACACCTCTCAGAGCATGCTGTCTTTGCTGTTCAGGATTGGCAAACTGAATGCATGTCAGAAAGCCTCCTGGGATATTCCAGAGGTAAGATTTTATAAAACTAGAGCATTGTATGGGGCGCTTCTCTGCGATTAGTCCTCCGTCTTAGACGGAAATACCACTCTGTCCTTCTTTCTGTAACAAGAGACCTCAACTAGATATAATCCTGATCGTGTCCATAAACTTTCTCATTCCACCCTCTTCTGTAGAATTTCAGTGTTGTCTTCGAAAATAGAAGCTGACATGGACAAATAAGACCTCTTTCTTAACACTTGAGAGCCAACTGTCCAGAGAGAGTAAGCAATTCTCGTTTGCTCAATTGTGTCCTTTCAGGCTGTAAGATGTACAGAAGTACCTCAACATGGAGAAGCCTCAATTTTGTTCATGGTAATCATCAGTTTGTTCATTATTCTGAGAAATTTTGCAGGTTATAGTCAGGAGATCCATAATGGGCATTCAATTAAGGTTTAATTGCAAATATGAATATGAGTTTTACTATTAACACAGGTGATTGCATCATCTCCATCGACTTAACTCCTGATTGGCTTTTCTGGTTTTAATAGATTTGATTTTTATAGCACAGTTTCATATTTACAACAATGAAAAATATATAGATAGTACAGGAATTTTCCATCTATCTTCTGCTGCTGCTGCTGCTAAGTCACTTCAGTCGTGTCTGACTCTGTGCGACCACTGCTATTTAATCCCTAGGTCGTGGCCTACCCCTTTGTGACCAGGGACTGGAGCCCACCGGGCTCCTCTGTTCATGGGATTTCCCAGGTGAGAATACTGCAGTGGGTTGCCATTTCCTTCTCCAGGGGATCTTCCTGACCCAGGGATCAAACACACACCTCCTGCACTGGCAGGGGGATTCTTTACTGCTGACCTACAGGGGAGCCCCGTAAACTCCCTTGTTTTTGTTCAGTCCCTAAGTTGTGTCTGACTCTTCGAGACCCCATGAACCACAGCATGCCAGGCTTCCCTGTCCTTCATCGTCTCCCAGAAACAGTGCTCAAACTCATGACCATTGAGTTGGTGATGCCATCCAACCATCTCATCCACCTTTTCTCCCTTTTCATCCTGTCCTCAGTCCTTTCCAGCATCAGGGTCTTTTCCAGTGAGTTGAATCTTCAACCAGTGGCCAAAGTATTGGAGGTTCAGCTTTAACATCACTTCTTTCAATTAGTATTCAGGGTTGATCTCCTTTAGGATAGACTGGTTTGATCTCTTCTCATTGCAAGGGACCTTTAAGAGTCTTCCAGCACCACAGTTTAAAAGCATCAGTTCTTCAGCAGTCAACCTTCTTTGTGGTCCAACTCTCACATCCATACATGACTACTGGGAAAGCCATAGCTTTGACTATATGGACTTTTGTCGGCAAAGTGATCTCTTTGTTTTTTAGTACTTTGTCAAGGTTTGTTATAGCTTTTCTACCAAGAAGCAAGTGTCTTTGAATTTCATTGTTGCAGTCACTGTCTGCAGTGATTTTGAAGCTTAAGAAAATAAAATTTATCACTATTTCCACTTTTTTCCATCTATTTGTCATGAAGTGATGGGACTGGATGTCATGATCACTGTTTTTTTCATTCTCATCTTTCACCTTCATCAAGAGTCTCTTTAGTTCTTCTTTGCTTTCTGCCAGTAAAAGGGTATCATCTGAATATCTGAGTTTGTTGATATTTCTCTCAGCAACCTTGATTTCAGCCTGTGAAATATCCAGCCCTGCGTTTCACATAATGTACTCTAAATATAAGTTAAATAAACAGGGTAACAATATACAGCCTTGACGTACTCCTTTCCCAATTTTGAAACAGTCTGTCATTCCGTGTCTGATTCTAGCTGTTGCTTCTTGACCTGCATACAGGTTTCTCAGGAGACAGGTAAAGCGGTCTAGTATTCTCATCTTTTTAAGAATTTTCCACAGTTTGTTGTGATCCACATAGTCAAAGGTTTTAGTGTAGTCAATGAAGCAGATGGCGATGGTTTTCTGGAATCCCCATGCTTTATCTGTGATCCAATGGATGTTGGCAACCTGATATCTGGTTCCTCTGCCCTTTCTAAATCCATTTTGTACATCTGGAAGTTCTCAGTTCACATACTACTGAAACCTATCTTGGATTTTGAGAATCATCTTGCCATCATGTGAAATAAGCGCCATTGTACTGTAGTTTGAACATTCTTTGTGTGTGTGTGTTTTTGTTGCTCAGTCATGTCCAATGCTTTGCAACTCCATGGACTGCAGCCCACCAGGCTCCTCTGTCCATGGAATTCTCCAGGCAAGAATACTGGAGTGGGTTGCCATTCCCTTCTCTAGGGGTTCTTTCTGACCCAGGGATTGAACCCAGGTCTCCTGCACTGAAGGCAGATTCTTTACCATCTGAGCCACCAGGGAACATTCTTTAGCATTGCCTGTCTTTGGGATTGGAATGAAAACTGACCTTTTCCAGTCCTGTGGCCCCTGCTGAGTTTTCCAAATTTGCTGGCATATTGAGTGTAGCACTTTCATAGCATCATCTTTCAGAATTTGAAATGGCTCTACAGGAATTCCATCACCTCCACTAGCTTTGTTGGTAGCCATGCTTCCTAAGGGCCACTTGACTTCATACTCCAGGGTGTCTGGCTCTAGCTGAGTGATGACACCGGTGGTTATCTGGGTTATTAAGATCTTTTTTGTACACTCTTCTGTGTATTTTGCCACCTCTTCTTAATCTCTTCTGCTTCTGGTAGGTCCTTGACATTTCTCTCCTTCATTGTGCCCAGGAAATGTTCCTTTGATATCTCCAATTTTCTTGAAGTGATCTCTAGCCTTTCCCATTCTATTGTTTTCCTCTATCTTTGCATTGTTCACTTAAGAAGACTTTCTTATCTCTCCTTGCTATTCTCTGTAACTCTTCATTCATTTGGGTGTATCTTTTCCTTTCTCCTTACATTTTTTACTTATATTTGATGAACTAATGTTCATACATTTTTATTCAATAGAATTTTTAGCTTATTCACATTTCCTTAAATAAACTTTAAATTGTACTTAACAAAATGTGTCATTATTAATTCATTGACTATGAGTAATTTCCATAGAAATATATTAATAATAGATTAACCTGTGTGTTTGTGTGCCTGTGGAGGGGTGGTATTTGGGGCTTCTTTGGTGGTTCATGAGTAAAAAATCCACTTGCCAAAGCAGGAGATGTGTGTTCAATTCTTCGGTCAGGAATATCCCCTGGAGAAGGTTTGTTTGAGCTTCCCAGGTAGCATATTGGTAAAGAATCCAGTTGCCAATACAGGACATTCAAGAAACACTGGTTGAAGCCCTAGGTTGCCAAGATGCCCTGGAGCAAGTTCCATGGACTGAGGAGCCAGGTGAGTTACAGTCCACGGAGTCCCAAAGAGACCTGACTGAGCAACTGAGCACGCACACACACACACACGCACACACATACACACGTGTGCACACGTGCACACACATGCACGCACACACATGCGTGCACACACACGCACTCACACACACACAAGCGTCTGCTTACTTTTTATCTAAATTTTTTCTCTTCCAGGGTTTCATGTAGGGTACCGCATCATATTTAGTTCTTATATCTCTTTAGTCTTTTAGTGTGATCATTTCTCTTTCATTGTTTAAGATGAACTTGCAGTATGAGGAGCAGAGTTTCTCAAAATTAGACTGGGATTGTGCTTTAAGGGAACATAGATCACAGAGGAAAACTGTCATTTTCATTACATCATGTCAGTGTTCCATAGTACTATCAACATGGTTTATGACAGTTGATTCTGAACTTGGTCTCATGGCTGATGTAGGATTTACCGTGTTTCTTAACTTTATTCCCAGGTAAAGGAGAATTTTAAAAATTAATATCTTCTTTTGGATAGAGAGGAGTTTTAAATGTTTTTTTGGGATTACTGGGAGGGACAAGTGGTGATGGTGGAGAACAGTAAAGGATAACGAGGTTGTGAGTATCAGATAAATTGGTAGGGCTTCTGGGCAGTGGTACAAATGGACATGATTGCCTTGGCTGGAGTTGGAGCACACTTTGTTTTCTGAGACTGTGGAGAAATTTGCTACTAATAGTGAACCTACAGTTGTGTTTGAGCAAGTCTCAAATATGTTCATTTTTTAATGACACAGTTTTTTTGGTTTCATTTTGCTTCACTGAATGAAAGGAAGTGGCTGAGACTAGCCACATAACAAAACAGAAAATTTAACAAACTAGGAATTAGTGAAAAGACAACTAAGCAGCAGTTGAGGGTTTATTTCAGGTTAAAAACTATCAGTTTTTCCAGATTATGCAATTTTATCCAGATAATGTAAATAGACCATTGGTTAGAACTACAGTTAGAAGTTGGCAAAAGCAAGTATAGTTGAAGGAACTGGGATATGAGATTCTGTTGAGAATGAGCTAAAACATCTGAAAAAAAGCAACTGAAAGCTTAAAGTAACTAGAAGATGGCGATATTTAAGAAGATGTAATGAATGGCTTTGAAGGCTGAATTCAACTCAGTGATTGAAAAGAGGGTAAAAGAAGGATGATCTGATGAGAGAAATTTCAAATTTCAATATGTGGAAAATAGTGTGAAAGCCTTCATCCAGTTTGTAGTCATATGAAAATTCTTCCAAAGTAGGGAAATGACTTAAAAAACGTATTAAATGGCAGGATCTAACCATATGGCTGGCTACAATGGTGATAGTACTGCATATTGATATTCTGATGATGGTAGCCTATGAAGTTGATAAGAAAGTGAGTCAAGTATAATAATCTATGTAAAATATCAAGTTGTGACTCTAAAGTTAATAGGTAATTGTGACAAGGATACAAAGAGGGAATACTTGAGATTTTGTGAACAGAATGGTAGTTGATAGGCAGTGTGGAACCAGAAGAACATTAAACCATTCCAAACTTTCTTTTTGATGATGGAAAAAGAAATGAAGAAAGGAGAGGCCTGTTTTTAAGCGGGAAGCAAGGAGAGTGAAAAAGTTTTAGCTAATGAAACATTATGGTACATTAGAGAAAGATAAGTATTTTAACCCAAGTCAAGGTCATAAAAATTCACATAGTGTAGTAATTTACATGCTTTGCTTTTATTACCAGTTTAGATTAAGTATGATGAAATGTAATTTCCTCCTTCTGAATACTGAGTTATAAAAGTTGCATAAGTGATAGCAAGGATTTTGATGGTACTGAGATTGTCTTTATTATTAATATATGGGGACGGCAATATATAAAAAGAAGAAACAACGTCAGAGGATGGAAAAATTAATATAATGGGCTATGGCCCTAAGTTCCAACACATATTCTTCATCAGTGGGCTGCATACGAGAAAGACTGAAGAGACTTCTAACTATAGTTTTTGAACTCTGCCTCTAGGAAACAGGCTATGAGTCAACTACGCATTTCAACTGCTTATATTTATTGACATTAAATACATTCCAATGAATATCCTAAAATATGAAAGCACACTTTAGTATGTGCCTGTTTTTAAGAGAAAGTGTCCTATAAGTAATTAACTTGTTTTTTGTAATGGTAACATAAGCAATTTTCATTTTGAGTTGCTTAATTCCTATCCATCCTCTTATAACTGTATTTGAAATCTTCAGTTCAGTTCAGTTTAGTTGCTCAGTCATGTCCGACTCTTCGCGACCCCATGAATCACAGCACTCCAGGCCTCCCTGTCCATCACCAACTCCCGGAGTTCACTCAAACTCATGTCCATCGAGTCGGTGATGCCATCCAGCCATCTCATTCTCTGTCGTCCTCTTCTCCTCCCGCCCCCAATCCCTCCCAGCATCAGTCTTTTCCAGTGAGTCAACTCGTCGCATGAGGTGGCCAAAGTATTGCAGTTTCAGCTTTAGCATCAGTCCTCCCAATGAACACTCAGGACTGATCTCCTTTATAATCGACTGGTTGGATCTCCTTGCAGTCCAAGGGACTCTCAAGAGTCTTCTCCAACACCACAGTTCAAAAGCATCAATTCTTCGGCGATCAGCTTTCTTCACAGTCCAACTCTCACATCCATACATGACCACTGGAATTACCTGTCAAAAATTTCTCTCTACAACATGAAATGAAACCATTCTGTTTTCCATGTAAGAGAGACAATAAAGAATTACTATGTAAGGATTTCTAGCATTCTTTATTTAATAGTTCAATGAAATTTGGAAAATTCCAGATTACTTGAGATTTTAGGATTTTCTTTAACTAGGTCCTCCAAAAATGTTTCCATAGTATAGTTGTATCTACTTTTTCTTCAAAGTATTGATTTTTCTTTTTTGCATCAAGAAACATACAAAATGAATACAGGAATTTCACTATGGTACAGATAATTATAGATGGAATTTTAAGTGTGAAGTTTTGCATATATGTAATGTTGACGAGTTGACTCACTTGAAAAAAGTCTGATGCTAGGAGGGATTGGGGGTGGGAGGAGACGGAGATGACAGAGAATGAGATGGCTGGATGGCATCACTGACTCGATGGACATGAGTTTGAGTGAACTCCGGGAGTTGGTGATGAACAGGGAGGCCTGGCGTGCTGTGATTCATGGGGTCGCAAAGAGTTGGACATGACTGAGCGACTGAACTGAACTGAACTGAACTGAATGTTTAATATGTGAACTTTTAGGATGCTTCTTTCTACTTTTAGTAGACATTTCTACTATATACTTTCGTGATATGTGCTTCAACAAGCCATTTATTGAATTTTAGCATGGGAATCACAAAGCACATTTACAAATTAAATTTCCATAAAAATCATAAAATGGCAAAAACTGAAACACAGGTAGGAGAAAATGAAATTTTAATCCATGCTTTTGTATAGCTTTTACTCTTTTGTAGTCCATGATGAAAATTTCATCCATTAGTTATAAATCCACTTGAGAAGACCTAGAGATAAGATGTCCAAGATCAAGGTGTTGGCAGGTTTTGGTTCTTCTAAGATCTCTCTCCTTGGCTTGCAGATGGCTACCTTATCCCTATAACTTCACATGGTCTTTTTTTTATTCATACTTGGCCACCTGATGTGAAAAGCCAGCTCATTGAAAAAAAGACCATGATGCTGGGAAAAATTGAGGAAAAAGTAGAAGAGGGTGGAAGAGGATGAGATGGTTAGATGGCTTCACTGACTACATGGACACGAGTTTGAGCAAACTTTAGGAGGTAGTGAAGGACAGGGAAGCCTGGTGTGCTGCAGTCCATGGGGTCACAAAGTCAGACATGACTTAGGGACTGAACAGTAACAATGGGGAATACAACCATCCATCTGCCTCACCGGTTAAAAGACACAAATATTGACATCCCTGAAGTAAAGTGGGAAGCCATAACTTAGGGGAGTCGAAAAGGTTTCACAGGTGTCAGGACTTAAAGGGGGATATCATAGGTGCTGGAGTGGCTCCTGTGTCAGTTGTGGGAATGGTCCATAGCCCTCACTGGATGCTACTTGGTTTTCACTGCAGGAAACACTGGCCACTGTAACAAACAATCTGAGATAACAAACTGATGCCAGCATGGAACTGTGTAGCAGCCACTGTGAATGCTGCTAGAATAGTTGCAAATGGTGCTGCCAAAATGTCTCTGCTCACTGTTGCCAAAGAGAAATGCACAGAGTTTTTGATGAAGTAGAACAGAATAGCTTTTATTGCTTTGCCAGGCAAAAGAGACTTAAATTCAGGCTTAAACTGAAGAACATAAGGAAAACCACTAGGTCATTCAGGTATGACCTGAATCAAGTCCCTTGTGATTATACAGTGGCGGTGACGAATAGATTCAAGGGATTAGATCTGATAGAGTGCCAGAAGAACTAAGGATGAAGGTTCATGACATTGTACAGGAGGCCGTGATTAAAAACAGTGCCAAGAAAAAGAAAGGCAAAATGGTTGCTGAGGAGGCCTTACAAATAGCTGAGAAAAGAAGAGAAGTGAAAGGCAAAGGGGAAAAGGAAAGACATAGTCATCTGAATGCAGAGTTCCAAAGAATAGCAAAGAGAGATAAGGAAGCATTTTTAAGTGAACAATGCAAACAAATACAGGAAAACAATAGAATGGGAAAGACCAGAAAATCTTGTCAAGAGAATTAGAGAAACCAAGGGAACACTTCATGCAAAGATGGGCTCAATAAAGGACAGGAACAACATGGACCTGACAGAAGCAGAAGAGATTAAGAAGAGGTTTCAGGAATACACAGAACTGTACAAAAAAGGTCTTCATGTTTTGGATAACCACAATGGTGTGATCACTCACCTAGGGCCAGACATTCTGAAGTGTGAATTCAAGTGGGCCTAAGGAAGCATCAGTTCATTTTAGTGGCTCAGTCTTGTCCGACTCTTTGTGACCCCATGGACTGCAGCATGCCAGGATTCCTGGTCCGTCACCGACTCCCAGAGCTGAAGCATCCATAGGAAGATCCTGTAGGAAGCATCACTATGAAAAAAGCTAGTGGAGATGATGGAATTCCAGTTATTTCAAATCCTAAAAGATGATGCTGTCAAAGTGCTGCACTCAATATGCCAACAAATTTGGAAAACTCAGCAGTGGCCATAGGGCAGGAAAAAGTCAGTTTTCATTACAGTCCCAAAGAAGGGTAATGCCAGAGAATGTTCAAACTACTGCACAATTGTACTCATCTCACATGCTAACAAAGTGATGCTCAAAATCCTCCAAGGTGAGTTTCAAAAGTATGTGAACTAAGAACTTCCAGATGTACAACCTGGATTTAGAAAAGGCAAGAGGAACCAGAGATCAAATTGCCAACATCTGTTAGACAATAGAAAAAGCAAGAGAAGTCCAGAAAAACATTTACTTCTGCTTCATTGACTGTACCAAAGCCTCTGACTGTGTGGATCACAACAAACTGTGGAAAATTCTTAAAGTGATGAGAATACTTTACCTGTCTCCTGAGAAACCTGTATGCAGGTCAAGAAGCAACAGTCAGAATCAGGCATGGAACAACAGACTGGTCAAAATTGGGAAAGGAATATGTCGAGGCTGTGTATTGTCCCTCTGCTTATTTAACATATATGCAGAGTACATTATACAAAATACTGGACTGGATGAATCTACACTGCAATCAAGATTGCCAGGAGAAGTATCAATAACCTCAGATATGCAGGTGACACCATCCTTATGGTATAAAGCAAAGAGGAATCAAAGAGCCTCTTGATGAAAGTGAAAGAGGAGAGTGAAAAAATTGGCTTTAAACTCAACATTCAAAAAACAAAGATCGTGACATCGGGTCCCATCACTCTGTGGCAAATAGATGAGGAAAAAATGGAAACAGACTTAATTTTCTTTGGCTCCAACATCACTGTGAATGTTGATTTCAACCATGAATTTAAAACACACTTGCTCCTTGAAAGAAACCTGGACAGTTTATTGAAAAGCAGAGACATTATTTGTTACAAAGGTCCGTCTAGTCAAAGTTATGGTTTTTCCAGTAGTCATTTATGGATGTGAGAGCTGGACGATAAAAAAAGCTGAACACCGAAGAGCCAATGCTTTCAAAGTGCAATGTTGGAGAAGATTCTTGAGAGTCCCTTGGACCTCAAGGAGATCAAGAAAGTCAGTCCTAAAGGAAATCCACCCTGAATATTCACTAAAAGTACTGATCTTGAAACTGAAGCTCCAGTATTTTGGCCACCTGATGAGAAGAGCTGACTCACTGGAAAAGACCGTGATGCTGGGAAAGATTGAAGGCGGGAGGAGAAAGGGGACAACAGAGGATGAGGTGGTTGGATAGCATCACTGGCTTGATGGACATGAGCTTGAGTAGGCTTTGTGAGTTGGTGCTGGATGGGGAGGCCTGGTGCCCTGCAGTCCGTGCAATCACAAAGAGCTGGACACGGTTGAGCAACTCAATAGCAACAACAATATTTCCATATAATCCAGTCTCAGACAGTATGTATTTGGAAAAGAGAGGAATTTTACTTAATAACTGTGGATTCCTTTATTTGATACTTTATCAAAACTACTAAGTGGAAGTTTCTTAAAGGTTCCAAGGCACAATCTGAAACCTTATCAGTTCAGTGATGTGCTTGTCTCTCCTCACACCTCAACCACCCAGCCATTCTCTTATCTGTTTTATAGGGTGTTTGCACATAACATTTCATATTAAAAAAAAGTTGCAATTAAAATATTTTAAAAGTACTGACCTTGACAATCCAGAATCTATATACTCATGAATGACTTGTAATATGATGCTGTCACTGTTTTATTATATCTAGTTAATTAAGAAAAAGCACCACCATAACTTATCTGAATAAATAAATCTCTGTTACTTATTTTCAATGGGAAGAGTAAATTAAAGAAAAAGAAGAAATCACTTTCCAAATACTTCCGAGGTGATACAAGTTTTTATTTTGTAATTAGCAAGAACATAGAAAGATCCTTTTTCCTAAAATAATTGCTTAGCATTCACAGTTTTTAAAAAGTGAGAATGATACTACACATAAGTAGATTATATAATCACCTACATGTTCAAATATTCTCTTTTGAGGTTTTAGGAGAGTGAAAAGGTTGGCTTGAAGCTCAACATTCAGAAAACAAAGATCATGGCATCTGGTCCCATCACTTCATGGGAAATAGATGGAAAAACACTGGAAACAGTGTCAGACTTTATTTTTTGGGGCTCCAAAATCACTGCAGATGCTGATTGCAGCCATGAAATTAAAAGACGCTTGCTCCTTGGAAGGAAAGTTATGACCAACCTTGATAGTTTATTAAAAAGCAGAGACATTACTTTGCCAACCAAGGTCCGTCTAGTCAAGGTAATGGTTTTTCCCGTGGTCATGTATGGATGTGAGAGTTGGACTGTGAAGAAAGCTGATCGCCGAAGAATCGATGCTTTTGAACTGTGGTGTTGGAGAAGACTCTTGAGAGTCCCTTATATTGCAAGGAGATCCAACCAGTCCATTCTAAAGGAGATCAATCCTGGATGTTCATTGGAGGGACTGATGCTAAAGCTGAAACTGCAATACTTTGGCCACCTCATGTGACAAGTTGACTCACTGGAAGACTCTGATGCTGGGAAAGGTTGGGGGCAGGAGGAGAAGGGGAAGACCGAGAATGAGATGGCTGGATGGCATCACCGACTCTGTGGGCATGAGTTTGAGTGTACTCTGGGAGTTGGTGATGGACAGGGAGGCCTGGCGTGCTGTGATTCATGGGGTCGTGGAGAGTCGGACACGACTGAGCGACTGAACTGAACTGAACTGAGCTCTACATTTACACATCATTTATACATAAATACGTATTTTGAGTGCTTATTAAGTAATAAATTACTTCCCTTGTATTGTTTCATCACTTTAATTTTTATGATATTAATTACAGAAATCATTATTTGAAAAATTGATGATGGAAAAACTGAAGTAATTTTTAAATTTCATCCTATAAAAATAAATTGTTAAATCTTGACCCAGGTCTGCTTTATTTCACCTTCTCCCCTATATGACATATATAACTCTCATAACTCTCACAAAGAACTCCAGAGAATGGTTTCAGGGAATTTATCACTGAAGAAATTCACACTATGATGCTAATATTTATTTAATTGTTACATATTCTCTTTTGACAGAGAGATTAGAGAAGTGGAAATTTTGAAATTACCAAATCCCTGGAATATGGCTATAACAAACAAAGAAAAAGTTCAGAAAGAATCAAGAAAGGACTTGAGAGATTAATTTATTACCTTTCTTAATTATCTCAGGGGTTGGCCATACAAACAGATAATCAATGTAGACACTGAAAGTGTTCAAAATTTAAAATATAAAATAAATTTACCTTCAGAGTCTCAATGTTTAGTATCCCTACTTTGGAGATAATATGATCCATTAACTTCCACACACGTGAAAGACAACTCTTTCCAAGTTTCACAGTAACTATCGCCATTGGTCATTGCAGGGATATACCAAGGGCAGAAATCTAAATTCTGCAGAGAGGTAAAGGGATTTTCCATGAGCTTCCAAACAATGATCCAACAGCGACAACAAAAACTTGGTCAGATCTCTTATTATTCTATGTTCAGTTCAGTTCAGTTCAGTTCAGTCACTCAGTCGTGTCCGACTCCTTGCGACCCCATGAATCACAGCACGCCAGGCCTCCCTGTCCATCACCAACACCCGGAGTTCACTCAAACTCACGTCCATCGAGTCGGTGATGCCATCCAGCCATCTCATTTTCTGTCGTTCCCGTCTCCTCCCACCCCCAATCCCTCCTAGCATCAGAGTCTTTCCAGTGAGTCAACTCATCGCATGATGTGGCCAAAGTATTGCAGTTTCAGCTTTAGCATCAGTCCTTCCAATGAACACCCAGGATTGATCTCCTTTAGAATGGACTGGTTGGATCTCCTTGCAGTCCAAGGGACTCTCAAGAGTCTTCTCCAGCACCACAGTTCAAACTATGCTGCCATTTAAAAAATAATGGGAGTGCTTTTTTAGTGAAGCGTAGGATTAAAAAATAAAAAGCTAATTCTGCAAAATGTTTCAGATTTTTCTGTTTCAGACAATGATTCAAGCTCCTATTCTATTACTTTCATACTAGACCAACAAAAGCCATTGTCAGAGTCTACACATATGGTATTTATAAGATAAGTTTAGTTTACTTCATATGATTTTATTTTACTCTGGACTTCCTGCAACTCAGATAGTCTTCCTTTTCAATTACTGAAGATAATTTAATAATGTTGTTTTTCTTAGACAAAGAACTATCCATTGTTTAAAGTCAAAGAATGACTTTGGGAAACTTCAAGGATGAGTGAAATCTTATGTCGGTCACATTTTATGACATCAGACCTTAACTGACAATGTAGTCCTTCCTTTAATTTTTGAGACTGACTATGAAAGAACCTGGAGAAGGAAATGGCAACCCACTCCAGTGTTCTTGCCTGGAGAATCCCAGGGACAGGGGAGCCTGGTGGGCTTCCGTCTATGGGGTCATACAGAGTCTGACACGACTGAAGTGACTTAGCAGCGCAGCAGCAGCATGAAAGAACCAATACCAATTAAAAAACTTAAATATCCTATTATATTAAAATTTTCCAATGATAAAGTTTAGAATTAAAAATAAAAACTCTGAGATTCTTTATCCTTTTCGAAAATTCAGTCATATATCCATAGTAAAAAGAAAATGTCTTGGATGTAAAGTTAAGCAGAGGTTTACAAAAAGAGTTGCAATAGTATATACTCTGGGAATTAATATATCATTTAATGCATAATTTCTAAAGAAGAACAATGAAAGTGAAAGTGTTATTCATTTAGTTGTGTGTCCAGCTCTTTGTGACCACAGGGACTATAGTTTGCCAGGCTCCTCTGTCCATGGAATTCTTCATGTAGGAATACTGGAGTGAGTAGTCATTCCCTTCTCCAGGGGATCTTCCTGACCCAGGGAGCTAACCCAGGTCTCCTGCATTGCAGGCAGATTCTTTACCATCTGAGCCACCAGGGATAACTGTAACTTATTTCAAATAACCTATACAAAAATCCATTTCCTTAAACCCCAAGGACTAGGAACTGGTAGCAAAAGGAAATGTCTGGCTATACCAGGAGAACTACACGGACAGTTATCTTTTAGACAGAAATATGTACAAAGGTATTTCTTGTGATTGTAATATGGTTCAAAGGGATTACACATACCTGTTGGTGACAAACATTAAGCGGCATAGATCATCTTTCTTTCAAGGATGAATAATGAGGGAGAAAGTTTTAGTTAGGTGACAACCTTAGCAAAAATAAATTATTGACCTTAAGTTGCAGAAGAAGTTATACACATAAAGGATTTCTGCAGAAAACAAAAGAATGTTTTCAATACATATATCTTCAGTATAATAAAATAACAAAAGCATATTAAATAGAGAAAAAATGGATATGTAGATAGAACTTGTTTTTGAGATATAGAATTGGATTAAGAGGGGTGAACAGAGGTAATGAAAACAGGTACTAAAATACAGTAGCGAACTCATGCTCATTATAAGGTACCAAGGAAGAAAGCGTGTCATTATATAATAGAAAATCATACCAATGATGTTGGGAAATAGAGAAGTTCTTTAAAAGAGAAACAGCAAGAATAGAAAATGATCAAGAAAGATGATAGCTGTGGAAGAAACAGAGATGATCTACTTTTATAGATTACCAGAGTCTTGAGATGGAAGCAGAACTTGACTGCTAGAGAAATTAAACATGCAGTATAAATCAAGTTATATCTAAATCTTTAGAGCAAAATAATCCACTCTGATGCAATGGCGGTGAAAAAGGATTATATGCCTATAGCTGTACACACACACACACACACACACACACACACATATCCCTGCACAAAAAAAAAAAAAACAACACCTACAAAACCAGGGCCTGCCTGTGGCTCAGATGGTAAAGAATCAACCTGCAATGCAGGAGACACAGGTTCAATTCCTGGGTAAGGAAAATCCCCTGGAGAAGGGAATGCTATATACATATATGCATACATACATATGTATATATATATATAACAGTATCTATTCAAGGAGTTACAGTACAATTCTTGTAATCATTGTATTTATATTGAATTATTTGGTTAGGCAAAAAGTCCATTTGAGTTTTTCCATAGCATGTTAAGAATAAAGAAAACTGTTTCAAACTTAACAATAAGCAATCATCTCATCACATGCAAGACGTATTAAATTAAAAGTAATAAATTATTTTAAAATATACATCATTGATTTGACAACATACAATTTGCAAGTTGTCTTCCTCCACACAGAAGTAACTTGCGGTATCCTGAGTCAATGAAAAAATTCACATGCAAGGGCAGCACCCTGTGAGGCTGTTCTGATTCCAGAGCCATCTGGCCTTTCTACATAAGCAACCTGAGTGTCTTCTGGGGTCTTCAGGCCCTTTTTAGACTGTGCTTAGCAGCAGGGCTCTGGTTTCCTGCCTAATGTCTACAACAGAGTGGTATATATGAGGCAAAAAGTTGGCCTCCTGTTGGCACAATTGTACAAAAAGAAACTCTTTTCTAGTCTGGAGAAAGGCAGTTGTCACAGTACAGTTTGCTGACTTAAGATAAAAGAACAATTTTTAACTGGTTTCTCCCTTAACACTTAGAATCAAATACTTTCCACCGGACTGGATTAAATTTTGTGTGTCTAAATAAGACTGGAGTCACTAATGTTTCAACTTCCATGTCTCATCATCAAATTTTCACCAAGCAGTCTCATTGCAATTATCATTCAAAGCACAAAGGCAGTTTAATTATATTTCCCAATATAGCTACATTATCATTTCATATAGCTGTCATTTTGATTCTAAAATAGCCATAGTTTCCTGTGAATGTGAACATATAATCAACCATAACTCCCATAAAATGACCTTTTCTTGACCTAAAGCTGAACAGAAATGAGCATGTATAGTTTCACGTTCAAAAGGCTCTTTTGAAAATCAGCAAACTGTTTAGAATAAAAACTTTTGTTAGTGGCTGTTGTCACAAATCTTACTGTGCATTCTCCATAAAATTGTCACAAATTTACTGCAACACATAAGCAATATTAGATTCACAAAAGGTTATAAAATACAGGCTTGTCCTTTTATTTTTACTTAGTATGCAAACTATTTAAGAAGTTGAATGATTAGATGCCATTAGGAAGCCTGAGGATTTATGAACGTGGACTCCAACCTCAGCTGTGCTTCCTGTGCTGATTGTTTTACTGAATGTCTGAACAAAATTGTACCCACGTACTGTCTCATACTGTATTTCCTTATGTCATCATGCAAGCTGGCTTATTTTGTGTGGGTGGCTCTGTAGGATTTGTACTTCCGTTTTAATAAACATATGAAAATCTACTACAAATAAGCCTTGCCTAAGAAAGCTATGTTTAATACCAGTCTATCTTGTATGGCATTAAAAATATTTTTCTCTCTCCCGGTGTTGTCATTTTACAAGAAAAAAGAGAAACACTTCAAAGAACAAAAATATTTCTTCATGACTTTTCATAATGTGGAAGGATAATTCAATAAAATTATTGAACATAGAATTACAAGAAATAATAACTGACTTTCTTTTTGTGCTTCAGACATCAGAATAAGAATTTGGGTCAAATAGGGCTTATTTTCAGGACTGATTTTGCACTCATTAGCATTCTTTTTCATATTATTTTCATAAGCCTAAAAATCAAAAGTTTCAATGAAGGTCACAGTTGGGAATTTCTTAATTCTTCCTATTACTCTCATTTCCCCAGTATTTTGTTATTTTATCTCTTTCCTCTTTGGCTTCACTTGCAGAGTGTTGAGTTAATCATGTTTTCGAGCTCATACTTTATTATCTTTTTTATCTAAGTCAAGAATTTCTTTTTTTTCTTTTTAAAATTAACTTATTTTAAATGGAAATCAGTCCTGAATGTTCATTGGAACGACTGATGCTGAAGCTGAAACTCCAATTCTTTGGCCACCTGATGCAAAGAACTGACTCATTGGAAAAAACCCTGATGCTAGGGACGATTGAAGACAGGGGGAGAAGGGGACAACAGAAAATGAGTTGGTTGGATGGCATCATCAACTCTATGGACATGAGTTTGAGTAAGCTCCAGGAGTTGGTGATGGACAGGGAAGCCTGGCATGCTGCAGTCCATGGGGTCACAAAGAGTCAGACATGACTGAGCAACTGAACTGAACTGAATTTTAATTTTAGAGGCTAATTACTTTACAATATTGTGGTGGTTTTTGCATACAATGATATGAATCAGCTGTGGGTGTACATGTGCCCCACCCCCATCCCAAATCCCTTCCTTCTTCCCTCCCCACCCCATCTCTCTGGGTTGTCCCAGTGCAGTGGCTTTGAGGGCCCTGTTTCGTAGTCATCTATTTCACATATGATAATATACATGTTTCAGTGCTATTCCCTCAAATCATCCCACCCTCGCCTTCTCCCACAAAGTCCAAAAGTCTCTTTCTATATCTGTTTCTTTTGCTGTATTACATATAGGGTTGTCATTACCATCTTTCTAGATCCCATATAAGTGCAATAATATACTCTATTGATGTTTCTTTTCTGACTTCACTCTGTATAAGAGGCTCCAGTTTAATCCACCTCATTAGAACTGACTCAAATGTTTTCTTTTTAATAGCTGAGTAATATTCCATTGTGCATATATACCAAAAGTTTCTTATCCATTCATCTGTCAGTGGACATCTAGGTTGCTTCCATGTCCTGGCTATTATAAACAGTGCTGTGATGAACATTGGGTTACATGTGTCTCTTTCAATTCTGGTTTCTTTGGTGTGTATGCCCAGCAGTGGGATTGCTGGGTCATATGGCAGTTCTATTTCCAGTTATTTAAGAAATCTCCACACTGTTCTCCATAGTGGCTGCACTAGTTTGCATTCCCACCAAAGGTGTAAGAGGGGTCCCTTTACTCCACACCCCCACCAGCATTCGTTGTGTATAGACTTTTTGATGACAGCCATTCTGACCAGCATAAGATGGTACCTCATTGTGCCATTGATTTGCATTTCTCTGATAAGGAGTGATGTTGAGTATCTTTTCATGTGTTTGTTAGCCATCTGTATGTCTTCTTTGGAGAAATGTCTTTTAGTTCTTTGGGCCATTTTTTGATTGAGTCATTTATTTTTCTGGTATTGAGCTTCAGGAGCTGCTTGTATATTTTCGAGTTAGTTCTTTGATAGTTGCTTCATTTGCTATTATTTTCCTCCCACTCTGAAAGCTATCTTTTCACCTTCATAACAGTTTCACTGTGCAAAAACTTTTAAGTTTAATTAGGTCTCATTTGTTTATTTTTGCTTTTATTTCTACTACTCTGGAAGGTAGATAATAGAGGATTTATATGATTTATGTCAGAGAGTGTTCTGCCTATGTTTTCCTGTAGGAGTTTTATAGTTTCTGGTCTTACATTTAGATCTTTAACCAATTTGGAGTTTATTTTTGTGTATGGTGTTAGGAAGTGTTCTAGTTTCATTCTTTTACAGGTGGTTGACCAGTTTTCCCAGCACCCCTTGTTAAAGAGATTGTCTTTTCTCCATTGTATATTTTTGCCTCCTTTGTCAAAGTTAATGTGTCCATATGTGCTTGGATTTACCTCTGGGCTTTCTATTTTGTTACATTGATGTATATTTGTCTTTGTGCCAGCACCATGCTGTCTTGATGACTGTAGCTTTGTAGTATAGTCTGAAGTCAGGCAGGTTGATTTCTCCAGTTCTGTTCTTCTTTCTCAAGATTGCTTTGGCTATTCGAGGTTTTTTGTGTTTCCATACAAATTGGGAAATTATTTGTTCTAGTTCTGTGACAAATACGGTTGGATGCTTGATAGGGATTGCATTGAATCTATAGATTGCTTTGAGTAGTATACTCATTTTCACTATAATGATTCTTCCAATCCATGAACATCATTTCAAAGAATTTTTCTGATCATGATGTGGTAAGATTAGATGTCAGCTACAGGAAAAAAACTATTAAAAATACAAACATATGGAGGCTAAACAAAACACTTTAGAATAACCAACACATCACAGAAGAAATAAAAAACAAAAAGATATGCATAAAAACAAATGAAAATAAAAACACAACAACCCAAAACCTATGGGATTCAATAAAAGGAGTGATAAGAGAGGTTCATAAAAATACAAGCTAATGTCAAGAAACAGGAGAAAATCAAATAAATAACTTAACACCTAAAGCAACTAGAAAAAGAAGAAATGATGAACCCCAAAGTTAGTAGAAGGAAAGAAATCATAAAAATCAGAGCAGAAATAAATGAAAAAGAAACAAAGGAGACTATAGCAAAAAATCAACAAAATTAAAAGCTGGTTTTTTTGAGATGATAAATAAGATAGACAAACCATTAACCAGACTCATAAAGAAAAAAAGGGAGAAGAATCAAATCAACAGAATTAGAAATGATAATGTAGAAATCACAACAGACATCACAGAAATAAAAAGGATCATAAGAGACTACTGTCAGCAACCATATGCCAATAAAATGGACAACTTGTAAGAAATGGACAAATTCTTAGAAAAGTATAACCTTCCAAAAATGAAAAAAGAAAAAAGAAAAACTCTTATCAGACCCATCACAAGCACAGAAATCGAAGCTAATCAAAAATCTTCCAACAAACAAAAGTCCAGGACCTGATGGCTTCTCTGGTGAATTCTACCAAACATTTAGAGAAGAGCTAACACCTATCCTACTCAATCTCTTCCAGAAAATTGCAGAGGAAGTTAAACTCCCAAATTCATTCTATGAGGCCACCATCACTGTAATACCAGAATCAGACAAAGATGCCACAACAAAAAGAAAACTACAGGTCAATATCACTATGAACATAGATGCAAAAATCCTCAACAAAATTCTAGCAAACAGAATCCAACAACATATTAAAAAGATCATACATTATGACCAAGTGGGCTTTATCACAGGGATGAAAGATTCTTCAATATATGCAAATCAGTCAGTGTGATACACCACATTAACAAACTGAAAGATACAAACAATATGATCATCTCTATAGATGCAGAGAAAGCCTTTGACAAAATTCAACATCCACTATGATAAACTCTCTCCAGAAAGCAGGATAGAAGGAACATGCCTCAATATAATAAAAGCCATAAACCCACAGCAAACATTATCCTCAATGGCAGAAAATTGAAAGCATTTCCTCTAAAGTCAGGAACAAGACAAAGGTGCCCACTCTCCCCACTACTATTCAACATAATTTTGGAAGTTTTAGCCACAGAAATCAGACAAGAAAAAGAAATTAAAGGAATCCAGATTGGAAAAGAAGTAAAACTCTCAGTGTTTGCAGATTACATGAGCCTCTACATAGAAAACCCTAAAGACAACACCAGAAAATTACTGGAGTTAATCAATGAATATAGTAAAGTTGCAGGATATAAAATTAATACACAGAAATCCCTTGCATTCCCATACACTAACAATGAGAAAATAGAAATTAAGGAAACAATCCCATTCACCATTGTGATGAAAAGAATGAAATACCTAGGAAAATTTTTACCTAAAGAAACAAAAGACCTATATATAGAAAACTATAAAACACTGATGAAAAAAAATCTTTTCTTTCATTCTTATGCCATACTCCTATTGCTTCCTCCCACATAGTTATATGTCCATTATTTGATATAAGCCTTTAAATATACTATTGTACATATTTTAAAATCAACATAAATGCTATCTATATTTGTATCTAAATATTTCATCTCTCAAACAATATTATGTTTTTATGACTTGGTTATACACACACACACACACACACACACAGAGTCTTTGTTTCTATCTACTAACAATATTCTATAATTTAATTTGCTACATTTTAAAATCTGTTCCATAGAGAATGAGAATCTTCTATTACAAACAGACAAGAAGCAGTTACTGGGCTGAGTGGGACTCTATGCCCAGGAGTGGAATTTCTAGACCCCAAATTACACATATAGTATTTTACTAAGTTCTGAAAAAGCACCTTCTACAATGACTGCAACTATTTAAACTCTCAATAGAAGTATATGAAACTTTCAATAGTTCTTCAACCTAACACTAGCTATTATCCAATATTTATCTTCAGCATTACCATTTTTAAAATTCACAACGATAAACTTCCTAGTGAATTAGAATCAAATATGTATTAGAAATCTCATTATTCCGTGTTTTGAATTTTATATTACTATCTTTTGCTCATTGGTCTTATTATATTTCTTATACTTTTCTTGTTGACTTCTAGGAGTTCATTTTATATTATGTTTACTTTTTCTTTTGGTTTCAGACAGAAGATCATCTTCTAGCCTTTGTTGTTGGGTATAATCATCAGGAGTGAGTAGGCTATACTATAGGAACAAATTATTTCAAATTCTGTTTTAACATAGAATATCATCCAAAGTTTGTGACAGTTTTGGCCAGGCAGAGTCCTTTCAGAGTGGGGACTTAGGAGTCTAAGAGGTCTCCATCTGTTGGCACTACCATTTTAAATATAATCTCCACTGATACAAAGAAAAGGAGACAGAAATCATGGTTTAACCATACTCTTTTCTAAGTGTGTTTTAACAGAAGTAACACATGTTAATTTGGAATACAGCCCATTGCCCAGAATAAGACACAGTTCCCAAATCTAGCCACAGGAGAGGCAAGGAAATTTTTGATGGATATGTAGATTGTGACCATTATCATAAACAAATTTTAAAAAATCCTTAAATTTGATATAATTTAATCTAGGAACTTATCTCATGGCTTGTTTTCAAAATTTTTTATTATGAAATATGTATATATCATGAAGATATTCTCTGATTTTTTCCATTAAAATATATCTCATAGTTTCTTCCATTCATTTTATAGTTTTAACTTTTGCATTTAAGTCTTCGATCTGTTAGAAGTTCATGTTTGTTTGACTATAATGTAGGAGCAAGCATTTCTACATTCATTAATCTAAATTTCCTGATTTCATTGTACTGAATCTCTCCTGGGTGTTCACTGGAAGGACTGATGCTAAAGCTGAAGCTCCAATACTTTGGCCACCTCATGTGAAGAGTTGACTCACTGGAAAAGACTCTGATGCTGGGAGGGATTGGGGGCGGGAGGAGAAGGGGATGACCGAGAATGAGATGGCTGGATGGCATCACCCACTCTATGGACATGAGTTTGAGTGAACTCCGGGAGTTGGTGATGGACAGGGAGGCCTAGTGTGCTGTGATTCATGGGGTCACAAAAAGTCACACACGACTGAGTGACTGAACTGAACAGAACTGAACTGAATCTCTTCTTTCCACGTTGCTCTGTACTACCCACTTTACCATCAAAGGCTGAATTCTAAGGTCACTTCTCCTATATTTCATGAATTCTCCTTTAATTTTGTTATTAATAATAAAGTCAGCATTCCATTTATGAAGTTCAATAGCTTCTATCTCCTGATTTCTAAACTTTATTAAAATTTATTGATTTGTTAACTATTGTATTTATTTTACAAATACTAAATGAAAATTCCCATATTCCAAGAGCTACATAGGCAAAAAGAATATATAATTGACCACTTGTGTGTTTAAAAAGTATTTAACAGTGACTGTTGGGACCTTTTTATTATTTCAAATAAGTTTTCTTGTCTATTAAATGAAAGAAAATTTTCTCACAATTTTTTTTGAGAATTAAGTATGTTAATAGAGCACCCATGAAGTGCCTTGTACATAATAAGCATTTGTCCAGTTCAGTTCAGTCTCTTAGCAGTGTCCCACTCTTTGCGACCCCATGGACTGCAGCACGCCAGGCTTCCCTGTCCATCACCAACTCCTGAAGCTCGCTCAAACTCATGTCCATTGAGTCAGTGATGCCATCTAACCATCTCATCCTCTGTCATCGCCTTCTCCTCCTGCATTCAATCTTTCCCATTATCAGGGCCTTTTCCAATAAGTCAGTTCTTTGCATCAGACGGCCAAAGCATTTGTTACCATTATTGAATTAATTTTAATCATTTTTTATACTTTTTGACTACACCAAATGTCTGCTTTTAGAGTTTTTGCATTCTCTTTTCATATGACTATTTAATCATTGATCTTCCAGATGCTTAAGAGTTAAAAATTAAAATAACTTCATAAAATTCAAGAAGAAATACTCAAAGAAAAGACACAAAGCTTGATGATGATGGAATACTGCAACATAGAGTTCTTCTTCCTGAGGAATGAGGAAGCAAAGCAATAAGTGAAACAAAACAGCAAATCATGCAGAGTGCAGCAAAGTGCACATAATCCTCGAAGGCCTTTAAGAAACAGTCACTATAAACCTTCAAATCTGCTTTCCACTTCTCCAAGGAAAGTTAAAATTGTTTCTTTACCTCAGAAAAGCAAAAAAGAGAACAATGCTTCTTTGCTGCCATGAGAAATAGGTAATAAGTGAGTAGGCACGCCAGTAGATAAAACCCTGTCTACTCTTTTTAATGTTAATACTTACTCCTCATTAGAAATTGCCAAGTAGTGTCCAAATCTTTGTGACCCCATGGACCACAGCACAAGAGTCTTCCTCGTCCTTCACCATCTCCTGGAGCTTGCTCAAAGTCTTGTCTGATGAGTCAGCAATGTCACCCAACAAACTCATCCTCTATTGGCCCCTTCTCCGCTTGCCCTCAATCTTTCCCAGCTTCAAGATATTTTCCAAGGAGTTGGCTCTTTGCATCAGGTGGTCAAAGTATTGGAGCTTCAGGTTCAGCATCAGTTCTTCCGATGAATATTTAGAGTTGATATCCTTTAGGATTGACTGGTTTGATCTCCTTGCTGTCTAAGCGCTTTAACAATAATATTTTCCTCAAAATTACTATTGGGGCATTAAAGTTACCATAGTGTTTTAAAATACATGAAGCCCTAAATTTAATGATATGAATAATTGTTTGTTTTTAAAAAAGAATGTGAGCTTCAAAACATACCAAACCTAAATTAACTGAAAAAACCTTCATTATAAGCTAAGATGTTTATCACTCTCAGCTTAATAAATTGCGATTATTTTGGGTTTCCTGCTGTTAAATAATATAGATTTAACTATAAAAGACGGAGACGGCAATGGCAAGCCACTCCAGTACTATTGCCTAGAAAATCCCATTGATGGAGGAGCCTGGTAGGCTGCAGTCGGTGGGGTCGCTAAGGATCGGACACGACTGAGCGACTTCACTTTCACTTTTCACTTATTGGAGAAGGAAATGGCAACCCACTCCAGTGTTCTTGCCTGGAGAATCCCAGGGACGGGGGAGCCTGGTGGGCTTCCTTCTATGGGGTTGCACAGAGTCGGACACGACTGAAGTGACTTAGCAGCAACTATAAAAGAATTCACTAGATTTATAAAAGAATTTCACTAGATTATTATTTGACTTGTTTTCAAACATTAGTCTTGTCTATTTAAAAATCATTTTTCAGTTTCTTATAAATTTAAGTCTGCATTAAATCAATTTTTTAAAAATAGATATAATAAACTAGAAATTTGCCACTGTTCATCCATAGGAGTGTACCACAATATTAAGATTATTTGTTCTTATTTAGTCTCTAAGTCATTTCCAACTCTTCTGCAACCCCTTGGACTTTAGCCAACTAGGCTTCTCTGTCCATGGGATTTCCCAGGCAAGAGTACTGGTGTGGGTTGCCATCTCTTTGTCCAGGGTATTTTCCTGACCCAGGGATCGAACTGACGTCTCCTGTATTTGCAGGCAGATTCTTTACCACTAAGCTACCAGGGAGGCCCATATTTAGATTCAGTTCAGTTCAGTCGCTCAGTCGTGTCTGACTATTTGTGACCCCATGAATCGCAGTACGCCAGGCCTCCCTGTCCATCACCATCTCCCAGAGCTCGCTCAAACTCATGTCCATCCAGTCAGTGATGCCATCCAGCCATCTCATCCTCTGTCATCCCCTTCTCCTCCTGCCCTCAATCCCTCCCAGCATCAGGGTCTTTTCCAATGAGTCAACTCATTGCATGAGGTGGCCAAAGTATTGGAATTTCAGCTTCAGCATCAGTCCTTCCAATGAACACCTAGGACTGATCTCCTTTAGGATGTACTGGTTGGACCTCCTTGCAGTCCAAGGGACTCTCAGGAGTCTTCACCATCACAGTTCAAAAACATCAATTCTTCGGCGATCAGCTTTCTTCACAGTCAAACTTTCACATCCATACATGACCACTGGAAAAACCACAGCCTTGATTAGACAGACCTTTGTTGGCAAAGCAATGTCTCTGCTTTTTAATATACAGTCTAGGTTGGTCATAACTTTCCTTCCAAGGAGTAAGCGTCTTTTAATTTCATTGCTGCAGTGACCATCTACAGTGATTTTGGAGCCCCAAAAATGTCTGACACTGTTTCCACTGTTCCCCCATCTATTTCCCATGAAGTGATGGGACCAGATGCCATGATCTTAGTTTTCTGAATGTTGAGCTTTAAGCTAACTTTTTTGCTGTCCTCTTTCACTTTCATCAAGAGGGATTTTACTTCCTTTTCACTTTCTGCCATAAGGGTGGTGTCATCTGCATATCTGACATGAGCTGGAATCAAGATTGCCGGGAGAAATATCAATAAACTCAGATATTTAGATTACAAAGTGCTAAATGTTTTCCATTTGTGAGTAATCATTTTTCAAAGTTATTGAAATAATTTGTTTTATCTTTTCAGATAACCCAATCCTATATAGCTGGTCTAGACAAAGAAAAGCCAATTAAAGTGAAGCATAATCCCAGAAACTCTAAAAAGATACGAACATCAAGAATGCCTGATTCATGTTGATGTTTGGCAGAAACTAACACAATTCTGTAAAGCATTTTTCCTTTAATTTTAAAAAAATTACTAAAAGAAAGATAAAAAGACACCATAAATTTTAAACACTTATTAGACAGTGTTTAAAGCCGAATATAAAACAAAAAAGCAAAAAATTAAACCTGATTTTGCTTCCTTCCTGATGTCTTTGTTAGGTCTTAACAAAAATAAAAATTATTGCTGACATAATGACTTCCCTGGTGGCTCAGATGGCTGGTAAAGCATCTGTCTATAATGCAGGAGACCTGGGTTCAATCCCTGTGTTGGGGAGATCTCCTGGAGAAGGAAATGACAACCTACCTCAGTATTCTTGCCTGAAAAATCCCATGGACAGAGGAGCCTGGTAGGCTACAGTCCATGGGGTTGCAAAGAGTCAGACATGACTGAGCAACTTCACTGACTAATGCCAACATATGCCTATTCAAACAATTTTCATAGCATGTTGATTATGACAAAATACAAATGGTGAAAGCACGTAACCTCAGACTTTCTTAGACCTTGGTTCTTAGACTGGTCAGGTTTTCGGTTACATGACCACAATTCACCTGATTCAGTTGGATGGTAGTTCAATTGTGTCCACTGACAAAACTGAGACTCAAACTGGAACATACAAAAGAAAGAGGGATAGAATCATTAGGAAGGATTAAATATGTTGGCATAATTTCAAAAAGTAACCATGCTTTTTGTTACTTCCTGTTGTTCAGTTACTAAGTCATGTCCAAACCTTTGTGATCCCATGGACCTCAGCATGCCCAGCTCCACTGTTCTCCATGATCTGCAGGAGTTTGCTCAAATTCATGTCCACTGAGTCAGGGATGCTATCTAACTGTCTCATCTTCTGCCACACCTTCCTCATTCTGCCTTCAATCGTTCCAGCATCAGCATTTTTCCGGTGAGTCAGTTCTTCACATCAGGTGGCCAAAGTACTGGAGCTTCAGCTTCAGAATCAGCTCTCCCAATGAATATTCAGGGTTGATTTCCTTCAGCATTGACTGGTTTGACTTGCTTGCTGTTCAAGGAACTCTCAAGAGTCATCTCCAGCACCACACTTTGAAAGCATCACCTCTTCAGCGCTCAGCTTCCTTTGTTGTCCAAATCTCACATCTGTACATGAGTGCTGACTGAAAAAAACATAGCTTTGACAAGACGGGCCTTTGTTGGCAAACTGATGTCTCTTCTTTTTAATACACTGTCTAGGTTGCTCATAGCTTTCCTTCCAAAGAGCAAGTGTCTTTTAATCTTATGGCTGAAGTCACCATCTGCAGTGACTTTGGAGCCCAAGAAAATCAAAACTGTCACTGTTTCCACTAAAGATCTTCTATTTGCTGAGAAGTGAAGGGACCAGATCCCATAATCTTAGTTTTTTAATGTTAAGTTTCAAGCCAGCTTTTCCTCCTATTTCTTCCTCCTGTTTCACCCTCAAGACACATCGTTTCTACTTCCTCTTCAGTTTCTACCATTAGTGTAGTTTCATCTGCATATTTGAGATTGTTAATATTTCTCCCAGTAATCTTGATTCCAGATTGTGCTTCATCCATCCTGACATTTCACATGAGGCAATCTGCATATAAATTATGCAGTAAGTTATTAATAATTATGAAAAATGGTTATGCAGTAAAATAAGCAGGGTGACAAAATACAGCCTTTTTGTTGCACCTTTCCCAATTTTTAACCAGCCAGCTCTTCCATGTTCAGTTCTATCTGTTCATTCTTGATCCACATACAGGGTTCTCAGGAAACAAGAAAAGTGGTCTGATACTCCCATCTCTTAGGAATTTTCCACAGTTTGTTGTGACACACAGTCAAAGATTATAGCATAATCAATGTAGTACAAGTAGATATTTTCTGAAATTCTCTTGTTTTCTCTATGATCCAACTGATGCTGGCAATTTAATCTTTGATTAATCGGACTCTTCCAAACCTAGCATGTACATCTTGAAGTTCTTGGTTAACATCACTGCTAAAGGGAGGGATTGGGGGCGGGAGGAGACAGGGACGACAGAGAATGAGATGGCTGGATGGCATCACCAGCTCGATGGACATGAGTTTGAGTGAACTCTGGGAGTTGGTGATGGACAGCGAGGCCTGGCGTGCTGTGATTCATGGGGTCGCAAAGAGTCGGACATGACTGAGCGACTGAACTGAACTGAACTGAACTGAAAGCCAGCATATTAAAAAGCAGAGACATTACTTTGCCAACAAAAGTCCTTCTAGTCAAGGCTATGGTTTTTCCCGTGGTCATGTATGGATGTGAGAGATGGACTGTGAAGAAAGCTGAGAGCTGAAGAATTGATGCTTTTGAACTGTGGTGTTGGAGAAGACTCTTGAGAGTCCCTTGAACTGCAAGGAGGTCCAACCAGTACATCTTAAAGGAGATCAGTCCTGGCTGTACATTGGAAGGACTGATGCTAAAGCTGAAACTCCAATAATTTGGCCACCTCATGTGATGAGTTGACTCATTGGAAAAGACCCTGATGCTGGGAAGGATTACGGGGGCAGGAGGAGAAGGGGATGACAGAGGATGAGATGGCTGGATGGCATCACCGACTCGGACATGAGTTTGAGTGAACTCCGGGAGTTGGTGATGGACAGGGAGGCCTGGCGTGCTGTGATTCATGGGGTCACAAAGAGTCGGACACGACTGAGTGACTGAACTGAACTGAACTGAAAGGTTAACTTGAAGAATTTTCAGCATAACCTTGCTAGCCTGTGAAATGAGTGCAGTTGTATGGTAGTTGGAAAATTCTTTGGCATTCCCCTTCTTTGGGATTGAAATGAACACTGATATTTTCCAGCCCTGTGTCCACTACTGAGTTTTTCCAATTTTCTGTCATATTTAGGCTGCACTTCCACAGCATCATTGTTTAGGATTTTAAATAGCTCAACTGAAATTCTGTTACCTAAACTAGCTTTGTTCCTAGTATTGATTTCTAAGGTCTTCCCTGGTGTCTCAGATGGTACAGAATCAGCCTGCAGTGCAGGAGACCCAGGTTTGATCCCTTTGTTGGGACGCTCCTTTGGAGAACTAAATGGCTACACACTCCAATATTCTTGACTGGAGAATTCTGTAGCCAGAGGATCCTGATGGGTTACAGTTCATGGGTTTGCAAAGAGGGAGACACAACTGAGTGTCAAAAAATTTCACTTTTCACAAATCTTCCTCAGGCCCACTTGACTTCACATTCCAGGATGTCTGCCTCTTGGTAAGTTACCACACCATTGTGATTATGTGGGTCACCTTTTTTGTATAGTTCTTCTGTGTATTCTTGCCATCTCTTAATCTCTTCTGCTTCTGTTAAGTCCTTATAGGTTCTGTCCTTTATTTCCTATGCATGCCCAAGCTTGCATGAAATGTTCCCTTGATAGTTCCAATTTTCTTGAAGAGACCTCTAGTCTTTCCTATTTTATTGTTTCCTGCTATTTCATCGCATTGTTCATTTAAGAAGGTCTTCTTATCTCTCTCTCCTTGCTATTCTCAGATATTCTACATTCACTTGGGTATATCTTTCCTTTTGTCTCTCACCTTTGGCTTCTCTTCTTTCTTCAGTTATTTGTAAAGATTCCTCAGACAACCATTTTGCCTTCTTGCATTTCTTTTTCCTTGGGATGGTTTTGGTCACCGTCTCCTGTAGAATGTTATGAATTTCTGTCTAGTCTTTCAGGCAGTCTATCAGATCTAATCTCTTGAATCTATTTGTCACCTCCACTGTATTATCATAAGGGATTTGATTTAGGTCATACTTGTATCTCCTAGTGGTTTTCTCTACTTTGTTAAATTTAATCCTGAATTTCACAATAAGGAGCTCATGATCTGAACCACAGTCAACACCAGGTCTTGTTTTTGTTGACTTTATAGGATTTCTCCATTTTTGACTGCAAAGAATATAATCAATCTGATTTCTATATTAACCATCTTTTGATGTCCATGTGTAGAGACATCTTTTGGGTTGTTGGAAAAGGTTGTTTGCTATGACCAGCAGTTCTCATGACAAAACTCTTCTAACCTGTACCCTACTTCATTTTATACTCCAAGGCCACACTGGGCTGTTATTCTGGGTATCACTTACTTCCTACTTTTGCATTCCAATCCCCTATGATGACAAAGATATCATGTTTTTTCTTTTTCTTTTTTGGCAGCGCAGACGGCGGGGGACGCCTGCCCCGGTGCAACCAACCACGCAAAGAGGCGCGGCCGTGAGGAGCTAACCCACGCCTGAGGCCAGAGGAGCTGTCCCACGTCGAATAGGCGGTGGCTGCGTGGGCACAGGAGGGCCGAGAGGAGCTACTCCATGTTCAAGGTCAGGAGGGGCGGCCTTGAGGACATACCTCTCATCCAAAGTAAGGTGCAGCGGCTGCGTTTTCTTGGAGCAGCTGTGAAGATATATCCCATGCCCAAGGTAAGAGAAACCCAAATAAAACAATAGGTATTGCGAGGGGGCATCAGTGGGCAGACAAACTGAAATCATAATCACAGGAAACTAGTCGATCTGATCACAGGGACCACAGCCAAATGTGGTCCACTGGAGAAAGGAATGGCAAACCACTTCAGTATACATGCCTTGAGAACCCCATGAACAGTAACAAAGGGCAAAATGATAGGATACTTGAATGAGGAATTCCCCAGGTCGGTAGGTGCCCAGTATGCTACTGGAGATCAGTGGAGAAATAACTCTAGAAGGAATGAAGGGATGGAGCCAAAGCAAAACCAATACCCAGTTGTGGATGTGACCGGTGATAGAAGCAAGGTCCGGTGTGGTAAAGAGCAATATTGCATAGGAACCTGGAATGTTAGGTCCATGAATCAAGGCAAATTGGAAGTGGTCAAACAGGAGATGGCAAGAGTGAACATAGACATTCTAGGAATCAGTGAACTAAAATGGACTGGAATGGGTGAATTTAACTCAGATGACCATTATATCTACTACTGTGGGCAGGAATCCCTTAGAAGAAATGGAGTAGCCATCATGGTCAACAAAAGAGTCTGAAATGCAGTACTTGGATGCAATCTTAAAAATGACAGAATGATTTCTGTTTGTTTCCAAGGCAAACCATTCAGTATTACAGGGATCCAGGCCTATGCCCCAACCAGTAACGCTGAAGAAGCCAAAGTTGAATGGTTCTATGAAGACCTACAAGACCTTTTAGAACGAATACCCAAAAAAAGATGTATTTTTCATTATACGGGAATGGAATGCAAAAGTAGGAAGTCAAGAAACACCTGGAGTAACAGGCAAATTTGGCCTTGGAGCATGGAATGAAGCAGGGCAAAGGCTAATAGAGTTTTGTCAAGAGAATGCACTGGTCATAGCAAACACCCTCTTCCAACAACACAAGAGAAGACTCTACACATGGACATCACCAGATGGTCAACACTGAAATCAGATTGATTATATTCTTTGTAGCCAAAGATGGAGAAGCTGTATACAGTTAGCAAAAACAAGACCAGGAGCTGACTGTGGCTCAGATCATGAACTCCTTATTGCCAAATTCAGACTGAAATTGAAGAAATTAGGGAAAACCACTAGACCATTCAGATATGACCTAAATCAAATCCCTTATGATTATACAGTGGAAGTGAGAAATAGATTTAAGGGTCTAGATCTGATAGATAGAGTGCCTGATGAACTCTGGATGGAGGTTTGTGACATTGTACAGGAGACAGGGACCAAGACCATCCCCATGGAAAAGAAATGCAGAAAAGCAAAATGGCTGTCTGAGGAGGCCTTACAAATAGCTGTGAAAGGAAGAGAAGCGAAAAGCAAAGGAGAAAAAGAAAAATATAAGCATCTGAATGCAGAGTTCCAAAGAATAGCAAGGAGAGATAAGAAAGCCTTCCTCAGTGATCAATGCAAAGAAATAGAGGATATATATGGAATTTAGAAAGATGCAAATGATAACCCTGTATACGAGACAGCAAAAGAGACACAGATGTATAGAACAGTCTTTGGGACTCTGTGGGAGAGGGTGAGGGTGGGATGATTTGGGAGAATGGCATTGAAACACGTATGTTGTCATATGTGAAACGAATCACTAGTTCAGGGTCGATGCATGTTATAGGATGCTCGGGGCTGGCGTGCGGGGATGACCCAAGGGAGGATAAAGGGAGGAGGGACGTGGGAGGGGGGTTCAGGAGGGGGAACTTATGTAAACCCGGGGCGAATTCATGTCAATATATGGCAAAACCAACCAATATAATATTGTAAAATAATTTGCCTCCAATAAAAAATAAATTACTTAAAAAAAATAAATAAAAAATAAAATAAAATATGCTGTGGAAAAAAAAAAGAGAAATAGAGGAAAACATCAAAATGGGAAAGACAAGAGATCTCTTCAAGAAAATTCGAGATTCCAAGGGAGCATTTCATGCAAAGATGGGCTCGATAAAGGACAGAAATGGTATGGACCTAACAGAAGCAGAAGATATTAAGAAGAGGTGGCAAGAATATACAGAAGAACTGTACAAAAAAGATCTTCACGACCAAGATAGTCACGATAACATGATCACTGACCTAGAGCCAGACATCTTGGAATGTGAAGTCAAGTGGGCCTTAGAAAGCATCACTACGAATGAAGCTAGTCGAGGTGATGGAATTCCAGTTGAGCTATTTCAAATCTTGAAAGATGATGCTGTGAAAGTGCTGTACTCAATATGCCAGCAAATTTGGAAAACTCAGCAGTGGCCACAGGACTGGAAAATGTCAGTCTTCATTCCAATCCCAAAGAAAGGCAATGCCAAAGAATGCTCAAACTACCACACAATTGCACTCATCTCACACACTAGTAAAGTCATGCTCAAAATTCTCCAAGTCAGGCTTCAGCAATATGTGAACTGTGAACTCCCAGATGTTCAAGCAGATTTTAGAAAAGGCAGAGGCACCAGAGATCAAATTGCCAACATCCACTGGATCATTGAGAAAGCAAGAGAGTTCCAGGAAAACGTCTATTTCTGCTTCATTGACTATGCCAGAGCCTTTAACTGTGTGGATCACAAGAAACTGTGGAAAATTCTGAGATGGGAATACCAGAGCACCTGACCTGCCTCTTGAGAAACCTGTATGCAGGTCAGGAAGCAACAGTCAGAACTGTACATGGAACAACAGACTGGTTCCAAATAGGAAAAGGAGTACGTCAAGGCTGTATATTATCACCTTGCTTATTTAACTTGTATGCAGAGTACATCATGAGGAACGCTGGGCTGCAAGAAGCACAAGCTGGAATCAAGATTGCTGGGAGAAATATCAATAACCTCACATATGCAGATGACGCTACCCTTATGGCAGAAAGTGAAGAGGAACTCAAAAGCCTCTTGATGAAAGTGAAAGAGGAGAGTGAAAAGGTTGGCTTGAAGCTCAACATTCAGAAAACAAAGATCATGGCATCTGGTCCCATCACTTCCTGGGAAATAGATGGAAAAGCAGTGGAAACTGTGTCAGACTTTATTTTTTGGGGCTCCAAAATCACTGAAGATGCTGATTGCAGCCATGAAATTAAAAGACGCTTATCCCTTTGAAGGAAAGTTATGACCAACCTTGATAGTATATTAAAAAACAGAGACATCACTTTGCCAACCAAGGTCCGTCTAGTCAAGGCAATGGTTTTTCCCGTGGTCATGTATGGATGTGAGAGTTGGACTGTGAAGAAAGCTGATTGCCGAAGAATTGATGCTTTTGAACTGTGGTGTTGGAGAAGACTCTTGAGAGTCCCTTATACTGCAAGGAGATCCAACCAGTCCATTCTAAAGGAGATCAATCCTGGGTGTTCATTGGAAGGACTGATGCTAAAGCTGAAACTGCAGTACTTCGGCCACCTCATGCGACGAGTTGATTCACTGGAAAAGACTCTGATGTTGGGAAAGGTTGGGGGCTGGAGGAGAAGGGGACGACTGAGAATGAGATGGCTGGATGGCCTCACTGACTCTGTGGACCTGAGTTTGAGTGAACTCCGGGAGTTGGTGATGGACAGGGAGGCCTGGCATGCTGTGATTCATGGGGTCGCGGAGAGTCGGACACGAGTGAGCGACTGAACTGAACTGAACTGAACTAGAATGTAGTGTAGCCCTTCACGAAAATGATCAACTTTAGCTTTTTTGGCATCAGTCTTGAGGGATACACGTGGATTGCTATAATGTTGAGTGGTTTGCCTTGGAAAGGAACCGAGATCATTCTGTCACTTTTGAGGTTGTACCCAACTACTACATTTTGGATTCTTTATTTGACAATGAGGGGTATTCCATTTCTTCTACTTGATTCTTGCCACAGTAGTAGATATAATGGTCATCTGAATTAAATCCACCATTCCTATTCATTTTAGTTCACTGAATCCTTAGATGTCAATGCTCAAACTTGCCATTTCTTGCTTCATTTCAGTTAAATTCAGTCACTCAGTCGTGTGCCACTCTTTGTGACCCCATGGACTGCAGTACACCATGCTTCCCTGTACATCACCAACTCCCAGAGCTTACTCAAACTCATGTCCATCGAATCTATTATGCCATCCAACCATCTCATCCTCTGTCATCCCCTTCTTCTCCTTTCAGTCTTTCCCAGCATCAGGGTCTTTTCCAGTGAGTCAGTTCTTCACATCAGGTGACCAACGTATTGGAGCTTCAGCCTCAGCATCAGTCCTTCCAATGAATATTCAGGACTGGATTTCCTTTAGGACTGACTGGATTGATCTTCTTGCAGTCTAAGGGACTCACAACAGTCTTCAACACCACAGTTCAAAAGCACCAATTCTTCACCAAAGAATATATATAAATTTACATATGTCTGTATATATTTATAGATAGATACAAATTATATGCATACCTAAAACCTGAACAGAAGAAAATATTTCTTTTCTTTACATTATTGTTTGCACTTTGAGTAGTCTTTCATCTCTAGGAATGAGTTTCTGGTACATTCACAGAGACTAAATGTACTTATGGAAATCAAAAGGCAACCACTGAGGGTGATATAAAATAGTGTGGTAAGATATTTCAACTATGATCTAAACTTTTAAAATGGTTCCAAGTTAGTTAAAAAAATTTCCATAAGTTTCACTTAAGTCAGTGTAAGTTATTTTTCCAAATGGCTCACACATCTGTAGTTCTCATTTAAATGCTTTTTAATTCCTTGTTGGATACAATTTGAGTTTGCTGCCAAGGAAAACAGAAACCTTTTTACAGCTGCGTCATTTGGAAGAGAAGTGACATCTAATGATCATTAAGTGGAGGGGATTTATTCTTCCGGGGTCATAGTTTCAGCTTTCCCCTAGAGAAAGCTCTATTTGAAAATGATACTTAATGTTTGCATATCATAAAGTGGATTATTGAAAAACACATCATGAAAAATTAGCAGGGGCCCTAAATTTCATTTCAGGGTAAATTTGAGCCTTTGTATCAAATACAGCATGTGTATTTGAATATAGAAAAAAATATGAGAATTCTTTCCCCAGTGCAATGCAGCTGCTCTTTTTACCCCTCCACAGAATAGTAATATAGACAAGGATTCTAAATGTCAAGGCTGAGTTTTCTTCTCTGCACTGCTGGAAATATACACATTTTCAATGGAATGAAAGATGATCTCTAAATAAAAGATCATTTTCAGTGTCCATGAGAAGTCCTCATACAGAAATTCTAGAAGTATTTTTAATTGATAAGAAATACTACCACCCCCCTAATTGTGTTAATTCCCAACATTATCTTGCTTTTTTGTTGTTGCATTAATTAAGAGAAAAATGGTAGAAGGGAGGTTGTTTCTCATAGTTCTCTTTACTGTACTGTTTCTAGGTAAAATAATGAAGTATATCTACATGCAAATATGTACACTGCCCATATGGATAAACTATAAGTCTGTGACTTGCAATTCTGGTCATGGTGCAATCTTAAAGAATAAAGGTGAGATACGGGATTTTTCAGGGCTGAAGACACTCTATCATGAAGGCAGTGAATTTTCCTGCAGAGAGGTCAGTTTTCCAACAGAGAGAACACTGGTAGATCACTTTAGAATTCTTTTTTGATCAGCCAGGAAATTTTTAAATTAATTGAATTCTCACTGCATCAGTGGCATGCGACTTACTGAAGTTTGTATGTTATCAGTTTGAGGACAATAGTAAAGAAATTTCTCAATTTACCATAATCTTGAAGTATCTTAACATTCCAAGAAATGAATAGGCAAAACAATCCATGGGATCCTCAATTTGTTTTGCACTCATTAGCAACAAAATTTAAAGTTGATTGAAATTCAGAGATAATTTGCTGTTTGACACATAGGAGATCATTTCTCAAGAGATTATCTTTCTTCTTCATCAAGCTGGTTTTAGAAAAGGCAGAGGAACCAGAGATCAAATTGCCAACATCTACTGGATCATCGAAAAAGCAAGAGAGTTCCAGAAAAACATCTATTTCTACTTTATTGACTATGCCAAAATCTTTGACTGTGTGGAGCACAATAAACTGTGGAAAATTCTGAAAGAGATGGGAATACAGACCACCTGACCTGCCTCTTGAGAAATCTGTATGTAGGTCAGGAAGCAACAGTTAGAACTGGACATGGAACAACAGAATGGTTCCAAATAGGAAAAGGAGTATGTCAATGCTGTATATTGTTATCCTGCTCATTTAACTTATATGTAGAGTACATCATGAGAAACGCTGGGCTGGAGGAAGCACAAGCTGGAATCAAGATTGCTGGGAGAAATATCAATAACCTCACATATGCAGATGACACTACCCTTATGGCAGAAAGTGAAGAAGAACTAAAGAGCCTCTTGATGAAAGTGAAAGAGGAGAGTGAAAAAGTTGGCTTGAAGCTCAACATTCAGAAAACTAAGATCATGGCATCTGGTCCCATCACTTCATGGCAAATAGATGGGGAAACAGTGGAAGCGGTGGCTGACTTTGTTTTTCTGGGATCCAAAATCACTGTGGATGCTGATTGCAGCCAAAATCACTGCAGATGGTGATTGCAGCCATGAAATTAAGACACTTACTCCTTGGAAGGAAAGTTATGACCAACCTAGGCAGTATATTGAAAAGCAGAGAGTATTACTTTGCCAATAATGGTCCATCTAGTCAAGGCTATGGTTTTTCCAGTGGTCATGTATAGATGTGAGAGTTGGACTATAAAGAAAGCTGAGCACCGAAGAATTGATGCTTTTGAACTGTGGTGTTGGAGAAGACTCTTGAGAGTCCCTTGGACTGCAAGGAGATCCAACCAGTCTGTTCTAAAGGAGATCAGTCCTGAATATTCATTGGAAGGACTGATGCTGAAGCTGAAGCTCCAATACTTTGGCCACCTGATGGGAAGAGCTGACTCATTGAAAAAGACCCTGATGCTGGGAAAGATTGAAGGAGGGAGGAGAAGGGGATAACAGAGCATGAGATGGTTGGATGGCATTACCGACTCAATGAATGTGGGCTTGGGTGGGCTCTGGGAGTTGGTGATGGACAGGGAAGCCTGGCGTACTGCGGTTCATGGGGTCTCAGAGTTGGGCACGACTGAGCGACTGAACTGAACTGAATTCATGCCAAATAGTAAGTTTTCTCAATGTAATTTATTTTTTAATATTCCACTTATTTGTTGTCATTGTTGTTTATTTGTTTTTTCTTAGGAGTTTCCTTTTCTAGTTTTTGTTTCCAGAGCTTTTCTATAATATCATCTACTCACAGAAGACAGTGCTGAAAACTCAGTCTAAAGTAGGCCCACTCCCAGAGCCTGTTAGTCTCTATTAGGATTACCACGTATTATTTTATAAAGGATGCTATTATACTAACAAGACGCTCTCATAATCCCAAAATAGAAATTATCTTTCCAAATAGTCCTAGGGAAAATAAAAGTGAAAGGATTACACCTTTATAAGTAAGTTCATGGTTAAAGTTGATTGCCAGACTGGCTGCACATCTACCCCAAAAGAAAATCAAGGTTCCAGAGGGTGATGTGCATAGTATATAGTTCTATAATTGTTGGTCACTAACACCTCATGCGATGAGTTGATTCACTGGAAAAGACTCTGATGCTGGGAAGGATTGGGGGCAGGAGGAGAAGGGGACGACAGAGAATGAGATGGCTGGATGGCATCACTGACTCTGTGGACATGAATTTGAGTGAACTCTGGGAGTTGGTGATGGACAGGGAGGCCTGGCGTGCTGTGATTCATGGGGTCGCAGAGAGTCAGACACGACTGAGCGACTGAACTGAACTGAACTGAACTGAAATCTAGCATTATTTGCAGTTGTATACATTCAGTATCCCCAAAGTCAAAACAACTCCAGAAATTTTAGATTTTTATAAGTGACTGAAAAATATATCTCAAGAATATCTTCACAAGTTTTAAAAGTTTTGGTGAAAATATATGACTCTATTAAGAACCACAATACCTTCATGTTTATTGTGTATGACACTTTTATGAAAATTATATTGAAAAGTAGCAATAGCTTGAGTATTATATTTTATTTCAGAAATTTTGGATTCTAAATTTAAAGTCTAATAGCAATAAATTTTTTCTCTAGTGATAAAAAGTATAACTTCATTATTAACTATCAAGTTAAGGGTAAAGTACTATACTGAAATGACACTGGATGCGGTACCAGCCGGTGCTTTCACACTTACTTTATTGATCAAATAATGATCAATACTTATTGATCAAAAATAATTTGATCTCTGATTAAATGAACACATGTTAAGATGTATTCATATGATAGCTTTTATTTATTTCCATAATTTTCTTATTTAGTAACGTGACTAACACCTTGACAAGAAAAAAAAATTACTGATATTCATATCAATTTAGTAACTTAATAAGATGGACTATAAATCTTACAAATTGTACAGAAACACTTTAAACGATATATACTCTGTTTGCCTTGGTTAGGTGTGTAAACATTTTATGTTACTCTCAGAATAACTGCTAGTAATTCAAGTTGCTTATTTAAAAGAAATTGTTTTATATTCTTAACCTTTCTCCGAGATTAATCTATTCTGTGCTCTTGCTTCTGATTATTTTAACAGATTTAAGTTCTAGCTTAACTGACTTTATTGTTGGCAAGTACAGCTGAAGTCAGGAAATCTTGCTAAAATCAGAATGCCGTTGTTTCTGAGGATAAATGAAGATATGTTTCTCTTCCAAAGTGAGGGATGTAATTCCTTACTCCAAGGAATTCCAGGTATATTTTGAAGAGCAGTTCAAGATTCAGCAAAAATCAAGAGGTAAGAAACAGTAAAGACGCTCATTCAAGATTTGAGTGGGTAAGGATTTTTGGTGACTCTTAAGTGGTACTATATATAACTTTACCAAACTTTTGACTTTATGCTCTCTTCCTAATAATATCTTGTTTGCTAAAAAATAAATTACTAGAAAACCAATGAACATGTGGAAAAGAGTTAATAACAGACACCTAGTTTATTTCCCAATGAGACTGGTTTTAGATATATTCAAATTTGATGAATCATTTATACTCATTTAATGGGCAAAAGTGTTTTAATTATTTTACAACCTGAAACATTTTAATGTTATGCTCTTAAGAGTTATTTTCTTTTGTGAATCTGGACCTGTTAACTCTGTTGCTGAATGGAGCTAGGGCAGAAATGTAGTAAAGCACAATATAGATCAGGATATTTTAAAAACAATTCGCACAGTAAAATAAAGTATAAATTCCATTAAAAAAATTTAGGCTGCATGCTTTGAAATGGAATCCTATCAAGGAAAGACCTCAGGGTCTGGTCAACAGGGAAGATCAATTATACAGTGGTAGTTGATTTAAAGGTCATTTTGTCAGAAAGATTTTCAAATTGGATTCAACAGTACATTTTCCCCTCTCTCCCTTTTAAGTGATAGAGAAATTTCTCTATGCCTTATGTTTCTAATTATTATTATTTTCTAGAAGGCCTTATTCCTTAAATATCTATCCTGAGTATGGAATTAGAATTCACAATTGCTTATAAACATATGAAAAAGAAAAACATGTGCTCAAAATAAATATGGTATATGGATGATTTAAAAAAAAAATGAAAAGAAACCATTTCCAAAAAGGAATTTTTTATGAGGAAATAACAGTTTGGAAATTGTAGTTTTGAGATGTGGGTAGTAAAATTGTCATTATCTTTAGACCAATCCAAACAAGAACACTGATCCCTCATAATATTATGGCTCTGCATAGAAACATAAATTAGATATGGCAGAAAGGAGATAAAATGTCATAGTAATTTTTTAGAAATCACATAGTTATATGTTTTTAATATGCAGAAGAGTGACTCTTTATAATAGTCATATTGTATTTATTATTTTATCAAATTAGCTATTTATATATTTTCTTGTTTATGTTCTTAAATTGAGTTACAGCAGTACTTTATGCCACCAAAATAAAATAAAAGGGCTAATATAATGTATAGCCTACTCAGGAACATTTGAAAATATACAGGCTTGACTAGTTGGAAAGGTAAATTATTTTTGTAAAATTCAGTTCAGTTCAGTTCAGTTCAGTCGCTCAGTCGTGTCCGACTCTTTGCGACCCCATGAATCACAGCACGCCAGGCCTCCCTGTCCATCACCAACTCCCGGAGTTCACTCAAACTCATGTCCATCGAGTCGGTGATGCCATCCAGCCATCTCATTCTCTGTTGTCCCCTTCTCCTCCCGCCCCCAATCCCTCCCAGCATCAGGGTCTTTTCCAGTGAGTCAACTCATTTCATGAGGTGGCCAAAGTATTGGAGTTTCAGCTTTAGCATCAATCCTTCCAATGAACACCCAGGATTGATCTCCTTTAGAATGGACTGGTTGGATTTCCTTGCAGTTCAAGGGACTGCTCCTCGGGAGAAAAGCTATGACAAACCTAGACAGTATTGAAAAGCAGAAACCTCACTTTGCAGTAAAAGTCTGTATAGTCAAAGCTATGGTTTTTCCAGTAGTCATGTACGGTTGTGAGAGTTAGACCTTAAAGAAGGCTGAGTGCCAAAGAACTGATGCTTTTGAACTGTGGTGTTGGAGAAGACTCTTGAGAGTCCCTTGGACTGCAAGGAGATCAAACCAGTCTGTCCTAAAGGAAATTAATCCTGAATGTTCATTGATTGGAAGGACTGATGCTGAATTTTCAATACTCTGTTCACTGGACAAAAAGAGCCGACTCATTAAAAAGACCCTGACACTGGGAAAGATTGAAGGCAGAAGGAAATGACAGAGGATGAGATGGTTAGGTGGGATCATCGACAAAATGGGCAAGAGTTCAAGCAAACTCTGGGAGATAGTTCAGGACGGGGAAACCTGGGGTGCTCTAGTCCATGGGGTCACAAAGAGTCGGAAACAACTGTGACTGAACAGCAACAACAGTTTGTTTCTGCCATACATCATGAAGCACCCCTTGGTATACAGACGTTTCCTGCTGCTTGAAACTCCTTCCCACCTCCAGTGCCATCTCTCCCCTCTAGGTTGTCACAGAGCACCTGATGTGAGCTCCCTGCATCATACAGAAAATTGCCACTGGCTCTCTAATTTTACATATGGTAACGTATATGCTTCAACACTACTCCCTCAATTCATCTCCTCCCCCACAGTATCCAGAAGTCTGCTCTGGGACTGCATTTCGATTGTGCCCTGCAAATAGAATCGTCTGTACCATCTTTCTAGATTCCATAAATAACACAAAAACATGAACTCTAAGCAATACACTTCTGAATAACCGATGGATCACTAAAGAAGTCACAAAGGAAATCATAATTAACCTAGAAAACATATGACAATGAAAACACAACTCAAAACCTATGGGGTGGAGTAAAAGCAGTGCTAAAAGGGAAATTTAAAGCAATACAAGCCTATCGCAAGAAACATGACTGATATTTTTTTAAAGTCATAGTATCATGTCACAATCAGTTTTTGTCTAGAGTGCAAAGGTACTTCCCAAAAGTTCACTCATGCTGTCATTTTTCCCGATGTCACACACTACCTAACTATAGCCGTAAAGGGTCATGCTAACTTTCACAGTGACATCAATGCTGTGCCACCATTAGCTCATCATCATTTCAGTAGCTCAGTCATATCCGACTCTGCAATCCCATGGAATGAAGCATGCCAGGTTCCCCCATCTATCGCGAACTCCTGGAGCTTGCCCAAACTCATGTCCATTGAGTCAATGATGTCATCCAACCATCTCATCATCTGTCATCCCCTTCTCCTCCCGCCTTCAAACTTTCCCAGCATCAGGGTCTTTTCAAATGAGTCAGCTCTTCACATCAGGTGGCCAAAGTACTGGCGTTTCAACTTCAACATCAGTCCTTCCAATGAAAATTCAGGACTGATTTCCTTTAGGATGGACTGGTTGGATCTCCTTGCAGGCCAAGGGACTCTCAAGAGTTCTCCAACAACACAGTTCAAAAGCATTAATTCTTTGGTGCTCAGCTTTATTTATGGCCCAACTCTCACATCCATAAGTGACTATTGGAAAAACTACAGCTTTGACTAGGTGGACCTTTATTTGGAAAGTAATGTCTCTGGATTTCAATGTACTATCGAAGTTGGTCATAGTTTTCTTCCAAGGAGCAGGTGTCTTTTAATTGCACGGCTGCAGTTACCATATGTTATGATTTTGGAGCCCAAGAAAATAAAGTCTGTCACTGCTTCCACTGTTGCCCCATCTATTTGCCAGGAAGTGTTGGGACCAGATATCATAATTTTAGATTTTTGAATGTTGAGTATTAAAGCAGCTTTTTCATTCTCCTCTTTAACCTCCATCAAGAGGCCCTTTACTTCCTCATCACTTTCGGCCATAAGGATGGTGTCATCTGCATATCTGTGGCTATTGATATTTCTTCCTGCAATCTTGATTCCAGCTTGTGATTCATCTAGTCTGGCATTTCGCATGATGTACACAGCACATAAGTAAATAAGCAGGGTGACAATATACAACCTTGGTGGACTACTTTCCCAGTTTGGAACCAATTGGTTTTCATGTCTGGTTCTAACTTTTGCATCTTTACCTGAATGCAGGTACTCAGGAGGCAGGTCAGGTGGTTTGGAATTCCCATATCTAAGAATTTTCTACAGTTGTGATCCACACAGTCGAAGGCTTTGAAGTCAATGAAGTCAAGATGTCAGCAAACTTGGAAAACTCAGCAGTGGCCACAGGACTGGAAAAGGTCAGTCTTCATTCCAATCCCAAAGAAAGGCAATGCCAAAGAATGCTCAAACTACCGCACAATTGCACTCACCTCACACGTTAGTAAAGTAATACTCAAAATTCTCCAAGCCAGACTTCAGCAACTCATGAACCATGAGCTTCCAGATGTTCAAGCTGGTTTTAGAAAAGGCAGAGGAACCAGAGATCAAATTGCCAATATCCGATGGATCATCGAAAAATTAAGAGAGTTCCAGAGAAAAAACAAAAACAAAACATCTATTTCTGCTTTATTGACTATGCCAAAGCCTTTTACAATGTGGATCAAAAGAAACTGGGAAAATTCTGAAAAAGATGGGAATACCAGACCACCTGACCTGCCTCTTGAGAAATCTGTATGCAGGTCAGGAAGCAAGAGTCAGAACTGGACATGGAACAACAGAATGGTTCCAAATAAGGAAAGGAGTACGTCATGGCTGTATATTGTCACCCTGCTTAATTAACTTATATGCAGAGTACATCATGAGAAGTGCTGGGCTGGGGGAAGCACAAGCTGGAATCAAGATTCCCGGGAGAAATATCAGTAACCTCAGATATGTAGATGATACCACCTTTATGGCAGAAAGTGAAGAAGAACTAAAGAGCTTCTTGAGGAAAGTGAAACAGTAGAGTGAGAAATTTGGCTTAAAACTCAACATTCAGAAAACTAAGACCATGCCATCTGGTCCCATCACTTCATGGCAAATAGATGGGGAAACAGTGGAAATAGTGGCTAACTTTGTTTTTGGGGGGCTCCAAATCACTGCATATGGTGACTGCAGTCATGAAATTAAAGACGCTTACTCCTTGGAAGGAAAGTTATGACCAACCTAGATAGTATATTAAAAAGCAGAGACATTACTTTGTCAACAAAGGTCGTCTAGTCAAGGTTATGGTTTTTCCAGTGGTCATGTATGGATGTCAGAATTGGACTATAAAGAAAGTTGAGCACCGAAGAATTGATGCTTTTGAACTGTGATGTTGGAGAAGACTCTTGAGAGTCCTTTGGACTGCAAGGAGAGCCAACCAGTCCATCCTAAAGTAAATCTGTCCTGAGTGTTTTTTGGAAGGACTGATGTTGAAGCTGAAACTCCAATCCTTCGGCCACCTGATGCAAAGAGCTGACTAATTTGAAAAGACTTTGATGCTGGGAAAGATTGAAGTCGGGAGGAGAAGGGGACAATAGAGTTTGAGATGGATGGATGGCATCACTGACACAACGGCCATGAGTTTGAGTAAACTCTGGGAGTTGGTGATGGACAGGGAGGTCTGGCATGCTGTGGTTCATGGGGTTGCAAAGAGTGGGACACGACTGAGCGACTGAACTGAACTGAATTTCCTGTCCCTCAAAAATATCCATTCAATTGTCATTGCATTTTGCCTATAGCATCAAAAGTTTAATTAGATGTGTTTTCTTGACTTTATCAGTGACTAAAATGAAATATTGAGAGTTAATACTCTTTATGTAAATGTGTTCACAAAGTAAATTTGAGGTCATTGCCCCCAAATTTAATAAGGCCAGCAGACGGAGTAAGGCAACTCCACAGAGTGTAAGGTCTCTCTGTGGAGACCTGTGTCAAGAAAGTGATTGGGACTTTGCCATCAATGCAGCAATTTTGTAAGTGCTTGTCCTTAACTTGAAGGACAGGCATTGAAAATTGCTCATCTTTGTAGTCACAGCCCCTGGCAGAATGATTGGCATAGAGTAAGCATTCACAAATGTTTGTTGTATAAATGTATATACAGTTAGCTGAAAACTAAATAAGTCATAAAGGGTCTTTCCTCTTTTTTTAAACCCAATTTTTGGATGCAACAGACTGCAGACTTTCAGCAAACATTTCCAATTTGCCTGTTGCTGTTGTTCAGTTGACTTAGTCCTGTCTGACTCTTTGCAACCCCAAGACCTGTAGCACGCTGGGCATCCCTGTCCTTCACTACTTCCCAGAGCTTGCTCAAACTCATGTCCATCGAGTCAGTGATGACATCCAACCATATCATCCTCTGTCGTCCCCTTCTCCTCTTGCCCTCAATCTTTCCCAGCACAGGGTCTTTTCCAATGAGTCAGCTCTCTGCATCAGATGGCCAGAATATTGGAGCTTCAGCTTCAGCATCAGTCCTTCCAATAAATGTTACAGGGTTGATTTCCTTTAAGATTGACTAGTTTGATATCCTTGCAGTCCAAGGGACTCTCAAGTATCTTGTCCAGCACCACAGTTTGAAGGCATCAGTTCTTTGGTGCTCAGCCTTTTTCATTGTCTAGCTCTCACACCTGTATATGATTACAGGAAAAACCATACCTTTTGCCTGTTGTCCCAGTGTAATTATTAATTTTTCCCTCACATGTGTCCTATTTGGGCGGTAAAGACTGACCTCAAGCCTATCTGATGATTGGAAGTGAGGTACAAAAGGCGTTTTTGTTATCACTGTCTTATTCATACAGTTCTGCCTTACCTCAGTGAAAAGCCTGAGGGTAAACTAATGTTATAAAACAAGAGGTGATATACTATATCTGTCTTTAGGAAATGAATTTTCTGGAGCCAGGATGGAAGATAAAGTGTAGTGAGGAGAAAGAATAGGAATTCTAGTTGGGAGGAAAATCCAGTTACCTAAATAGTTCTTTTTAGGGAATTGGGTTTCAAAGAAGGGACCAAGTTTAAGAAGGTTACTTTTTGCCATACATTTTGTAGATTTTCACAAAAAACCAAATAGGCCCTAAATAAGCTTCCTGGTTCCTTGCTGATGATAGCTAACAGTAGATATTTTTTAATATTGTTTAATATTAGTAGATATTTTTTAAAAGTTTTATATATGTTGAATACTTTTTTAGCATATATAGTATGATTTTTTAAAAAACTTTATCATATACAGAAACGATGATTCTAATTACTTCTCTCAGTTCATCATATAGGACTAGCTTTAAAGTTCAATGAGGAGAGATAATAAATACATATTCAAAAACTTGCACAATAATGTAGCCATAATTTCATTCTATTAGTAAAAGTAAAATTTTGAACAGTAGTTTCAGAAGCTGAAGCACAGGTAAAATCAGATATTGGCCATTAAAGAAAAAATTTTAATTAGTTCAATAGTAAAATTCCTTTTTATGATAAGTTTAGTCTGGACCATTATTGAATAAAACACTTGCAAATCAGAGAAGCTCCCTACAAATGAGTAGGCTATTCCCTATGAAATAAATGAGATTGAACTACATATGCTGGTAAAATTATTCATTTGTGTATATTTTATATATATGTGTACATATATGTATATACATATATAAAATTATTCATTTGTGTGTATTATATATTTGTATGTAGATACATATATGTGTATATATATGTGTATATGTATATATGTATATATATATTTACATGCAGATATGACATATGAGGAAGAAATGCTGGGTAACTATAGGTAAGGGCTGAACCCTCCCAAATATATGGAATATTTATTCATGTTGCTTACTATGTCATGCTACTCACTATATACTATGAGGTATATAACATTTGTACACAACATGTTATATTTCATTGTAAAATGGTTCAAAAGAAATCATTCATGTAGGCTTCCAGATTGAATCATACAGAAGGGAAATCTGGACCATATGCTTAGTAACTTTAAATAATCCACATATTTCCATAAAGTTTCCCTTGTACTTAGGCATCATGAAAGAAAGTCTTTTTCAAGTATATTACATTACAGTTTTGCCTTTTAAAGGAGGTACTGAACAGCAGGTTATAACTCCTTCCCTTACCTCCCAAAACCTACACAGTTGGAACAAAGGCAGGAGAAGACCCAGAGAGAATCCTCACAAAATGTTCAGCCCCCAAGGCTGCCCCACACAAAGCAGAATACAAATGGTAATGTAATGAGGTTTTTTTTTCCCTCCTTAGATTTCCAAATGAAACCAAGATTGTGTTTAACTCAACGAAGAGAGAAGGAAGCAAAGGCACCCTCAAGTAACATAATGTATATTCGTGCAGAATTTCACTCTAAGGTGTAATTTTAATTTAAGCTTAATGGCTCTACAGTGCATTCCTCTGTCCCTGCTGTGCATAATGACATTGGAAAAGAACACGTGCATTGTCCTGACTGCTTTGGAAATTTTCTAGATTAGCAGAATTACACAGCTCCCAGCTCTGCAGCAAAATAAGTGTTAATTTTAGAAGTTTAGCTTTCCCTTAGGAGGGGGTGATCCTGAGAACTTAGTATTTATTCTTCTCTTTCCTCTCTGTGTCTCTGCATATGGATATGTTTCTCCTCCCAAGATCCTAGATTTAATAGACTACAAAAAGATATTGGAATGTTTTTGTCTCTATAACACAAATAAACAATTTAGGAAAACATGTATATACACACACAACAAAACAAAGTGAAAAAAATGAAAATAGAAATTGTTTCAATCTCTACCACAAAACATGATGTCTGGTCATTGCTCACAAAGAACTTGTTCATGCCTATTCTCAGTTTGGTAGTTGAGTGAAATTGCACCTGAAAGCATTTCCTATTCTTTGATATTAATGTCTTCTCAGCTTTGGAACTACGACACAACTCAATTTGCAATTGAATCTTTTGCAAATTTTTGTTGCAAAGTAATCTTAGTCCATTTCAAGTCAACCAAAATTTTGTGATTGTACATGTAAACACTTAGCAGAGTTGTTAATTCCTAGGAGTTATTTTAAAATGTTAGTTTTCTTGTCTGCGATGACTTTTTTCGACTGTGGTCAACTAGAAAGAGAAAAAGGACTCAAGTCTTCGAATGAAATGCAGGAGTCACTCCAGATTTCTTTAATTCCTGGATTCATGAAAATTGAATAATCATCTAGTTTCTAAAAAATAGCCTTATGCCTTTCACAAACAGATATGTGTTTATAACAAGTATTACAGCCTCAGATGCTCATAAATACCAAGTTCAGTTCAGTTCAGTTCAGTCGCTCAGTAGGGTCCGACTCTGCAACCCTATGAACTGCAGCACACCAGGCCTCCCAGTCCATCACCAACTCCCAGAGTTTACCCAAACTCATATCCATTGAGTCGGTGATGCCATCCAGTCATCTCACCCTCTGTCGTCCCCTTCTCCTCCCGCCCCCAATCCTTCCCAGCATCAGGGTCTTTTCCAGTGAGTCAGCTCTTAGTAACTTGGAAATGGGCGGGAAAGGACTAGTTGAGAGTCTCAGCGTACATGTGAACTGTCTAAAAAGCAGCTGCTGCTTGTTTGCAGGAGATCATGGCTGTGATAAGTGGGATAAAGATGCCTGTATCCCAATTCCCAGAGCCTCTGAGTATGTGTCATTATATGGCAAAAAGGGATTAAAACAGCAGATGGAAATAGGTTGGTAATCAACCTATTTTACAAGAAGACTGTCCTGAACAGCACAGTAGGCCCAGTGGAACCCGGTGGTCCTTCAGTGTGGAAGAGGGAGGCGGGACAGTGGGTATCACAGTGATGTGGTGTGAGCCTGACTCCACTGGTCATAACTGGCTTTGAAGTTGCAGAGGGGCAAGCAAAGAGAGCAATTTCTAGAAGTTAGAAAACGCCAAAGCACAGATCCTTGCTTAGAGCTCGTAAGACTTCCCATTACAAAAGAAAGATCAATATACTTCCTAGTGGTTCTGTTTCCCTGGAAAGTGCTGACTGACACACACACAAAATGTCCGTATGTTTCCTTTAAGGAGCTTGCCCATCTGAAGCTTTTCATTTGATTAGCTTGTATCAGTGCAGGTGACCCAGGGCACGTTCCCATACCCTTCGCCACCTGCACTTTGTACCACGTCAGTCTCCTGTTAACAGTCACTCCCGTTCAGCAGCTGCCGAGGACTGTCCTTCAGGGATGAGCAAAGACTAGGGTTTTGAGATCTGCCTCTGCTTCTTCCTTACTCAGGCTCTATTCGTATCCACTACAGCCTTGCTTGTGAAGCTTCTACTGATTTTACTCAAGGTAAAGTCCTCTCTCACTTCTGAAACTCAAATTTAGAAATGTACACATTGAAATTTAGTTTTTCACAGACAGTTGAAAATTGCGATCTGTTAGAATAGAATAATATATGGATCTTTTTCATCTATTGTTCCCAAATCAGTCTTTATTTTTTTTTTTAATTATTCTGGAAATTCAAACCCCTCATATCTGGGAAATCACTTGGTATGTTTCTGTTGATCATTTCCTTTCTTCCACACTTTTTAAATATCCTTTCTCAGCATCCTCTTTATTTAAGATGCCAGAGAAGAAATTTATATCAAACCTACTCGACTGATTTTCTAATTCTTTAATTTTTTCCCCTGCACTATCTCATTGTCTCTCTGCTACTTTTTTTCCCTAATATTTTCTCAGCTTTGTCTTCCAATATTTCTACAGATTTATTTTCTGTTTTTGCTCAGTTTAATCTTTTAGAGAATTAGAGTAATTTTATTTTCAGTTTTACTCAATACTATTATTTATATAACTTTATCCTTTATCCTTTTGTTTTGCCATCATATTTATCTTTTTTTTAAGTAATTAATTTATTTTTTATTGGAGGCAAATTATTTTACAATATTACATTGGTTGGTTTTGCCATACATTGACATGAATTCGCCCCGGGTTTACATAAGTTCCCCCTCCTGAACCCCCCTCCCACCTCCCTTTATCCTCCCTCTGGGTCATCCCTGCATGCCAGCCCCAAGCATCCTATAACATCCATCGACCCTGAACTAGTGATTCGTTTCACATATGACAACATACGTGTTTCAATGCCATTAAGTCATTTTTTGTCTTCTCATTTTGCTATCACTTTCCCTAGTAGCTCAGTTGGTAAAAAATTCACCTGCAATGCAGAAGACCCCAGTTAAATTCCTGGGTCATGAAGATCTGCTGGAGAAGAGATAGGCTATCCCCTCCAGGGTTCTTGGTCTCATATGGTAAAGAATCCACCTGCAGTGTGGGAGACCTACGTTTGATCCCTGGGTTGGGAAGATTCCATGGAGAAGGGAAAGGTTACCCACTCCAGTATTCTGGCCTGGAGAATTCCATGGATTGTATAGTCCATGCAGATGACACCCCTCTTATGGCAGAAAGTGAAGAGGAACTAAAAAGCCTCTTGATGAAAGTGAAAGAGGAGAGTGAAAAGTTTGGCTTGAAGCTCAACATTCAGGAAACAAAGATCATGGCATCTGGTCCCATCACTTCATGGGAAATAGATGGGGAAACAGTGGAAACAGTGTCAGACTTTATTTTTCTGGGCTCCAAAATCACTGTGGATGCTGATTACAGCCATGAAATTAACAGATGCTTATTCCTTGGAAGGAAAGTTATGACCAACCTAGATAGTATATTAAAAAGCAGAGACATTACTTTGACAACAAAGCTCCATCTAGTCAAGGCTATTGTTTTTCCAGTGGTCATGTATGGATGTGAGAGTTGGACTGTGAAGAAAGCTGATCGCCGAAGAATTGATGCTTTTGAACTGTGGTTCTGGAGAAGACTCTTGAGAGTCCCTTGGACTGCAGGGAGATCCAACCAGTCCATTCTAAAGGAGATCAGTCCTGCGTGTTCATTGAAAGGACTGATGCTCAAGCTGAAGCTCCAATATTTTGGCCACCTCATACGAAGAGTTGACTCACTGGAAAAGTCTCTGATGCTGGGAAAGGTTGGGGGCAGGAGGAGAAGGGGACGACAGAGAATGAGATGGCTGGATGGCATCACCGACTCGATGGACATGAGTTTGAGTGAACTCCGGGAGTTGGTGATGGACAGGGAGGCCTGGCGTGCTGTGATTCATGGGGTCGCAAAGAGTTGGACATGACTGAGCGACTGAACTGAACTGAACTGAGCTGAGGGTCACAAAGAGCCAGATACTACTGGGTGACTGTCACTGTTTTTCATAGTCATAAAACAATAACATGAATTTTTCCTTTGATATAATGCATAATAAGAATATCTTTCCTATTTGCTTATTAGTTACTCCATGCAGCAGGAAGTAAATAGTATTCATTTTAGAGATAAAGGAAATTAAATGTACTACCCAAGGTACCCACAGAGGTGGTAATAACGTTTTGATTTTAATCCAGACAGTGTAGATCTGAAATTTAGAATCTTGAACATCATAAACTCTTATTTCCATAGAAAAATCATACTTGGTTGTACAAAGAAATAATCATGAGCATTCTGTTTTGGAAGCTCTGGGTATATATCTTTAACTGTCAATCTGAGCTCCAGTGTAAGATCATCTCAAGTGGCCAACTGTCAGAGAACCAAACGCCATTATCTTTAGGTCTTTCCCCTTTGGCTGGAAAACTCCAATTGTAGCCTCAACTTTAAGGCTCTTGTGTCTGTTTTGAGAGCTGAGAGATCAAAAAGATTTGGGGGTAAGTTCAGCATTCAGCATTCATTTGGCAAAATCAAGGTCCTCTTTAATGGAATTCACCAAGCAAATTTGAAACCTGAGTGGTAAAACAAAATTAAGTGATTTTATGTATCATTGCTTTGTTCTCTTCTTACCAAGATTTATCTCAAAATTTTCATCTGCCCTCATCAAGTCCTCAGCTCATTCTGACAGGCTTCGATCTCACAGCTCTTCTGAGATTGTTCTTTTTCTGGTTGTCGGGAGGTCTGTGTTGCCAATGTCAATGATAACTTTCCTCTTCTCAACTTTGTCTATTCTCAGTCACTTTTGACATAACTAAAAATTCCTTGTTTCTTGCCATTTCATTTTTCTCTTTCATATCACACTTTCCTAATTTCTTTTACATTTAGGAAACTTTATGTATTAACCATGTTCTTCATTTTCTGTATCATTTGATGCCTTGATAACTTAAGGCCTTGCTTATCTAGAATAGTCTGCCCCTTCCAGGGCTGATTAATTCCTAAAGATAACAAATGATTTCTCTGTGAATGTGCCTTTCATGAACCAATTAATCCAAACCCCATACTATAGGGCTCTTAAACTCAAAGCCGGTATTCATTTTCCTAATTACCCCAAGGCCAGTTATCAGACAACTCATACCATAAGGGTAACCCATTTCCCTTTTACAGGGTTCTACTCATCTGCTCAAGTGACAATGTCAGCATGACCTCAATATTGCTACTGAAGCCTTCTCTCTTCTCCTTCAACTAGGGAGTTCCATATGTATGCATCTCCATTCTTGACTTTTTCAGATGTGTATCTCCACTTTAGATTTTCTCCTAGAGCTATGTATCTAATTGATTTAATTAAAAAAATCAATTTGGAGGTCTAAACGGAATTTGAAATATGGCAAAAGCAAAATTCTTGATTTTCCCCCAATTGTATTCTTCTTCCAAAGTTTCCTTAGTAAATTTTATTTTGATTTACTCAGTTAAACCAAAACCTTGCCATTATTCCAGAACATTTTCCTTTCTTAGCCTTCAACCTTTTCCATCTTTAGTGATATCATTGTACTCTAACATGATGTCCCATCTAAGCTGCTTCAGTAGCAAACAGTCATCTGGCAATTCAGATTCTGGCACTGTCCTGCTCCTAACTGTGTATCATACATTGATGATGATAAAGACAGTCTAAGCTGTACTCTGATGTCTCCTAAGATTTTTACTGTCTAGTCCTAGCCTACCACTCCCTCTCTCTCTCTCTCTCTCTAATAAATATATACTGAGTTCCAGCCATAAAAGCTTTCTTGTTGGTGTACACACGTGCCAACCCCAGGTAGCTACTTTGCCAAGGCCTTGGAACTGGGTGATTTTTCTGTCTAGTCCCTGTAAAACTTTATGCAGCTTTTTCCTCCTGGCCAGGCATATCTTATCCTAATATAAGTTCTTCAAAAGTTTCTCCTCTGACCACTTTGGGAATTTTGCTTTATATGACTTAGAATTTTCAGATTTATTTAACTTGTTTACTTGACCAGTGTCCATGGAGCCTAATATATGTAAATCACTTATGAACTAAGACCTTATTTTAACCTTTCTATCCCAAAAATATAGAACTCTGATGGACACATAGTAGGTCTTTAATATGTTTTTGAAGATGGAATGAAAAAACTATGGATACAGTTGCCTAGTTTCAAGTGCAGCCAAATTTCAATAAATTGAAGCCTTGAATCACGTATGTATTTTGGATTGGTATAAGGTATTTGTGGAGACTGAATTATCCTTTTAATGCCTATGCTTTGTTTAATAATTTTAGTATACTGGTATTTCCTGACATTTAAAAATTTCCTCAGATTCATTCAATCCTGAAATAGAAAGTTCAATGTATTTGCTTTATGGCTCCCTTCTTGTTTACTGAACCATGCTCCTCTTATACCAAGCTTGTTATTTGAATATGGAAGTTTTAGAGAGGTTGTGGATATTTGATATTTTAGAAAATCATAGTAAAATAGATATTAATAACACATTCATTAATGTTAAAAACAAATGAGTATAGAAAGCATAACATGAGTGCAGGAAGTTTTAATCCTGATTTTTAAAATTTTAATCTTTATAACTGATTTTTCCCTTCCATTTTAATATAGGAGAATTGATATTAAAATTGGTATCTTGGGAATATCTTGAAGACAATTTCTTTCCTAAAAGCATTTGGGGCTACAGAATGAAAACAAAACACTGTTTGTATTGCAATAGAACCAATATGCATATATGATTAAAAATGTATTTAAAAGTGTGTCTGCATGTGCTCAGTCATGTCTGACTCTTTGTGACCCCATGGACTGTAGCCTACTAGGCTCCTCTGTCCATGGGATTATCTTGGCAAGAATACTGGAGCCATTTCCTCCTCCAGGGGATCTTCCCACCCAGGGAACAAACCCGTGTCTTCTGTAGCACCTGCATTGGTAGGCAGATTCTTTACCCTGAGCAACCTGGGGAACCTGAGCCTTAATGTGATTGTAAAGACTCAAGTTATGGAACCTCCAAATGTGTAGACAGGTAAGAGGGGATAAAGCTCTTCTGCACTATAGCAAGCTTTAGGAGATAATAATCTTTGGGGGGAAGTTAGATGCCTTATCTAGTTTGCATTATCATTTGAAATCCAAGTGCTACCTGGGGGCTATTCTGGTTCCATAAGGGGTAATGAGGCAGATACAGCTTGTACTAGAGATTCTAATCTTCACTTGTGTGTGTGTGTGTGTGTATCTATGTAGGTTTAAAAAATGAGAGAATCTGTATTCTTGCTCATTGTTGAATTACCCTTTATATATCTGCATAAATATAGATATAGAATACTTGGAACATAGGAAAAGAAGTGTTGCAAAAATATTTTAATCAAATTGCTTTCTCAGTTTTGCTGTCTATCTTAACACATTTTAGTGTTCACTACATGAAATACAAATGCTGCAAAGTCAATAGAAATATTTATGTGCAAACTACCTTATGCAGTATTTCCTAAATGTTGGACCACAACTTTATATTCTAAGAAGGTCAATTTCTGAAGAGTTAAGGTTCTGAAAAATGTGACGATATGCCTCTGGGATTGAAATATATTAAGTTTGAGAAGGGTGAAACCTTAATTGTGAACGCTTGCATAGCGCCTACAGTGATGATCACTACAGTCTTAGACACTTTGCATACATTATTGTAATGACCCTGTCGATTACCTGACAGTTTAGGCACGTTAATAAGACCTTTGTGCAGATGAAAAAACGAAGTCCGCTATGGGGTTTAAAACGTTGCATAAGACACAGAGAGAGTCCACCTTGGAGAGAGGTTTATAAGTCCCAGCCATCTAGAGCTAATGCCGGAGTCTAAACCGCTACTCTGTTTGCGCCAAGTTCTGCTCTTTCCTTCCTTCCCTTCCTTCCCTACCACACTCTCTTACATACCCACTCATCCACTCTCTTTATTATTAGGCCAAGAAGAGTAATCTGAAAAGGAACATCTGTGAAAATTTTCACATTCATTGACATATCCTGAAATATTGACCCTAAACAACCCAGCAACAGAATTAATATCTAATGCAGAATCTTCAGTTCAGTTCAGTCGCTCAGTGTTGTCTGACTCTTTGCGACCCCATGAATCATAGCACGCCAGGCCTCCCTGTCCATCACCAACTCCCGGAGTTTACCCAAACTCATGTCCATTGAGTTGGTGATGACATCCAGCCATCTCATCCTCTGTCTTCCCTTTCTCCTCTTGCCCCCAATCCCTCCCAGCATCAGGGTCTTTTCCAAAGAGCCAACTCTTCTCATGAGGTGGCCAAAGTATTGGAGTTTCAGCTTCAGCATCAGTCCTTCCAATGAACACCCAGGACTGATCTCCTTTAGGATGGACTGGTTGGATCTCCTTGCAGTATAAGGGACTCTCAAGAGTCTTCTCCAACACCACAATTCAAAAGCATCAATTCTTCAGCACCCAGCTTTCTTCACAGTGCAACTCTCACATCCATACATGGCCACTGGAAAAACCATAGCCTTGACTTCACATATGGATAATTGCATTTCATCAGAAAATTTCTAAGAAGAAATTATTTCTAATATTTTTAAGTACATTGAGCAATCTGATTGAGTATATTTTTAAAGAGGATTCTTATGACTGTACTCCCCAAATCACAGCATTTAGATACTTACTTTTTGTAAATCTGTTAGGTCCTCTGTCATGTATGGGCTATTATTCCACCAAATCCTCAGAAGAAAACACAGATGGCCAAGAGGTATGTGCAAAGTTGTTATTGCTAGTTATTAGAGAAATGAAAATCAAAACTGTAATGAGATATCACCTCACACAAGCCACAATGGCTATCCTCAAAAACTCCACAAACAACAAATGCTGGTGAGGGTGTGGAGAGAAGGCAACCTTCTACACTGTTGGTGGGAATGCAAATTTGTACAGCCACTATGGAGAACAGTATGGAGGTTCCATAAAAACTAAAAATAGAGCTACCACATGACCCTGCAATCCCACTTCTGGGCATATAGCCAAAGAGGAACATGACCTGAAAGGATGCAAACACCCCAGTGTTTGTTGTAGAACTGTTTACAATAGCCAAGACATGGAAGCAAATTAAATGTCCATTGACAGAGAAATGGGTAAATAAGATGTGGTATATATTGTATATAGAGTGGAATATTACTCGGCCATTAAAAAGAATGTAATAATGCTATTTGAAGCAACATGGATAGATCTAGTCATTGTCATACTCAGTAAAATAATCCAAACAGAGAAGGAGAAATATTGTATCATATCCCTTATATGTGGAACCTTAAAAGAAATGATAGAAATGAGCTTATACTTACAAAACAGAAATAGACTCACAGACTTAGAAAACAAGCTTATGGTTGCCAAGGAGTTTGAGACTGACATATACACTCTGCTGTATTTAAAATGAATAACCAGCAATGTCCTGCTGTATAGCACAGGGAACTCTGTTCAGTGTCACGTGGCAGCTTGGATGGAAGGGGAGTTTGGAGAATGAAAGCAGGTATATGTATAACTCAGTCCCTTCCCTGTTGACCTGAAACTATCACAACATTAATTGCTAATCAGCTATGTGTGTGCATTCACTCAGTCGTGTCCAACTCTTTATGTCCAACACTCAGGATTGTAGCCCACCAGGCTCTCTTGTCCGTGGAGTTTTCTAGGTGAGAATACTGGAGTGGGTTACCACTTCCTCCTCCAGGGAAGCTTCCTGACCCAGGGATTGAACCCACATCTCTTGTGTCTCCTGCGTTGTCAGACTGATTCTTTACCACTGCACCACCTGAGAAACCCTGTTAATCAGCTATACCTTAATACAAAATAAAAGTTTTAAAAAGGGAAAGTTAAAAAAAGAAAATTCCTAAGAAAGATTGCTTGTAATATTTTTTAATTAAATGCATTGAACAATCTGATTAAGTGCATTTTTAAAAAGATTCTTTTGATTATACTCCCCAAATCTAAGCATTTAGATACTTTTTATAACTATTACATCTTCTATAATTTATTTAGTTCATTACTTAGTCCTTTTTGACTCTTTGCAACACCATGGACTGCAGCACGCCAGACCCCCCTGTCCATCACCAACTCCCAGAGCTTCCTCAAACTCATGTCCATCAAGTTGGTGTTACCATTCAACCATATCATCCTCTGTCGTCCCCTTCTCCTCCTGCCTTCAATCTTTCCCAGCATCAAGGTCTTTTCCAATGAGTCAGTTCTTCACATCAAGTGGCCAAAGTATTGGAGCTGGAGCTTTAGCATCAGTCCTTCCACTGAATATTCAGGACTGATTTTCTTTACGAAAGACTGGTTTTATCTCCTTGCAGTCCAAGGGACTGTCAAGAGTCTTCTCCAACACCGCATTCAAAAGCATCAATTCTTTGGCACTCAGCCTTCTTTATAGTCCAACTCTCATATCCATACATGACTACTGGAAAAGCCATAGCTTTGACTAGATGGGCCTTTGTCAGCAAGGTAATATCTCTACTTTTTAATATGCTGTCTAGATTGATCATAGCTTTTATGCCAAGGAGGACGTGTCTTTTAATTTTATGGCTGTAGTCACCATCTGCAGTGATTTTGCAGCCTCCCAAAACAAAATCTGTCACTGTTTCCATTGTTTTCCCCGTCTATTTGCCATGAAGTGATCGGACTGGATGCCATGATCATTTTTTGAATGTCGAATTTTAAGGCAGCATTTTCACTCTTCTTCATTGGCTATTGTTTTATTAAATATTCCATTCAGTGATTTATTCACTCAGTAAATAGTTTTCAACATCCATTGTGCGGCCGTGCAAACACTTCTCTGGAACTCAAAGGTGGACAAAATTAGACACCATTTATGATACTTGTGAAAGACTGATATTTATCCAATAACTATTGAAATAAGGGTAAAAGTCCAATGCGATACGTCCTACAGAAAACTAGAAGGACCTTATGCTATGAGAATTATTTAAGTAGAGGATTCATATTAGTTTGGAAAATACAAAAACACATATTTGTACACGTGACCTTTGCATCTACCATCTACCATCGACATATTGCTGTTTGTATGGTATAAGCTCTTAAAGAGAAGCAATTTGAAATAATTATCTCAGTGTACTGTCCTGGACAGTTGGTCCCTTAATATTTGTCTCTTGATGATGACATTAAAACTGAAGATTAATTATCTCTGAGAACTCATCAAAATTTTCTGGCTAAAGCTGACGCACTGAGATTCCATTTAAGGAATAATTGCCTGGAGATTTCAGCGGCCAGTCTACTGGATCTGAAAAGTTGAAATCTCTCCAGGAGACTTGAGAATATATGTTGAATTTGGGATCTCAGGACCACTGTGCCTCAGTGACCCTCATTGCCATATAGATGTGTGATAAAAGAGATGAGGGTTGTATGGATGTATCTGCCTTTCCACATTGCACTGTTTGCCGAAGTTGCATGCATCACTGCTGAATGAATATGGCAGATAGGATCATAAAGCTGGCCTCAGGGTTGTACCAATTCTCATTACCCAAGGCTTGTAAACTTGGTGTATATCCCCCAAGATACAGAGTGCTAGATACTCTAACAAAGACGAAGACAAGTGCACTATCTATGAGACACGATAATTTTGAGATAAATGTTTTATACTATGTCTCATAAAAATTGACTATGTATTTTACTGAGGCCGTTACAGTTCAGAGAGTCTATTAGTCTTTTTCCTTACAGATAATGACATTGGCAAAACAACTCCCCAAATGCCTTTTGGGTGACATTTTAAGATTAAAGAAGTAAGCGGAAGGTATTTCCCCTACTAGTCACCATCAGATCTCTTCACATTAAGGCTGTGTTTTTCTCTCCTCCTTCTCTCCCTCCAGCTCTTTTCCCTTATTCTCTCTCTCTTTCTGCCACATCCGTCCCTCAATAGAGCTTTTTCCCTGGCTGAAATGCTTCCCTTATGTCTTTGATTTAGTCTTGGTGAGCTAATTATATTCCCGAAGTAGAAAAAGTCAAATAGGAAACTAGACAAAATTTTGGCCTAGAGTTCAGAGCTCATTCAAAGGAATCACACAGATTTTCATTTCTGTTCCAAAGCATCTGAGATAAAATCCGGTAGTCACCATAGGAAGAAAAAAAAAAAAAGTTAATTCTAATGTAGCAAGTACATTAATCCCAGACATTGTGCACAAAAATATACCTAGCCTTTGAATGATGGCAGTTTTCCTAACAGAGAATCTATGTTTCTTTTGGAAAACAGTTAAATTAGTGGGAGATGATGGTTCCTTGTTAAAGATTTCTTTATTTTAGTCTGCTCTTACTGGTAGGGTGTGGTCCTTAAAAGTCTCAACTGAAAATCTAGGTTTGATTACCAGAGCCATTTTCTTTGGAAGGTCATGAAATCCTTATTTTCCCATTTACGTGGGACTTCTGAAGTCCCTGGTCAATTTTAGCCTCTCATATGTCAATTTCTGCTCAAGTTTTCAGCATCTTGTACAGTTTAGTAACTGGTAGAATTTCTCAAGGGAAAAAATAGAATAAAAAAAATTTTTTTAAAAAAATCTTGTCTTTTTGTTGGTGCCTGTCTTTATAACCCAGAACTTTAGTTTTTATCTACTCAGGTTTATGAGACTGGAAGACACGGAGATGCAGTTTTCTCCTTGGTCAGCATTTTCTGGATGGGCAAACAGACACTTTGAGACACACCATAAGATATTTCCTTTCTTCCTGACATCTTAGTCCTTTAAGTCCAGCTTCCTTGTTCTTCCAAGGCCTTCAAACAGCTTTTTCCTTGTTTTCTGTTGCTTGTGTGTATGTGTGTGTGTTATCTAGTTTCTTTTTTTCTGTTGAGGGGAACACTGATGTTATAGACGCTAACCATTTGAGCTGGAGCTATTTCAAACAAAACAGATCTTACCTGTTACAAAATGCACACCTCATTTTCAGGGGTCCTCACTCTTATAATACTTTAGGGATTTGAGTGAAAAAAATGATAGTGTTAACCACTCAGTTGCGTCTGACTCTCTGCCACCCCATGGACTGTAGCTGGTCAGGCTCTTCTGTCCGTGGAATTTCCCAGGCAAGAATAATGGAGTGGGTTGCCATTCCCTTTTCCAGCAGATTTTCCCAACCCAGGGATCAAACCTGGGTCTCCTCCACTGCAGGCAGATTCTTTATCATCTGAGCCACCAGATGTTGTCTCTCTTACTTTTTCTTTAAGCAATTTTATGGTGTATCTTTGGCAATCACAAATTGGCAATCTTAGTCACTCTCATTTCAAGGGAAGAAGGAAATCCTGCAAGGATCTGTGAGAATGATTGCTGCTGCTATCATGTTAATGCAATTTCACTTGAGGTCCTGAGTTCAGTGTTATCTTTAACGTCAGGGTACCAATAAGATATATTTTTCATTATAGAATTACCACCAGTAACAGTCAAAACATACCTTTTTTTCTTAGTTAAAATTCTGCAATTTGCAGAATTATTCTAATGTACTGGTTAAAAGAATGCAGCCTCCCCAAAGCCTGAGAAGTAGAATAGTAAGAATTAATGAATGAGGATGCCGTGTATGAGTGTGTCGTTCACGCTCTACTTAGAAGTAATGTGGGAGCGATCGGTCCGAGAGGCTTAGAGAACATCTAAGAATCGGACAGAAGTCTTCTCTAGAAATGTTTCTAGAAAATATACCCTTGGTTTGAAGTGAACGTCGCTCAGTCATGTCCGACTGTTTGTGACCCCATGGACAATACAGTCCATGGAATTCTCCTGGTCAGAATACTGGAGTGGGTAGCCTTTCCCTTCCCCAGGGGATCTTCCCAATTCAGGGATTGAACCCAGGTCTCCCACATTGCAGGCAGATTCTTTACCAGCTGAGCCACAAGGGAAGCCCAAGAATGCTGGAGTGGGTAGTCTATCCCTTCTCCAGGGGATCTTCCTGACTCTGGGTAGACTATCCCTTCTCCAGGGGATCTTCCTAACTCAGGAATCAAACCAGAGTCTTCTGCATTGCAGGCAGATGCTTTACCAACTGAGCTATCAGGGAAGCTTTGGTTTGTGAAGGTACAATTGTGTGGTGGATCATTCACTTCCTACTGATGTAGTCAATTCTACTTCCAAAAAGCTCTAGTTATTAGAAAGATATTGACTATATATCGATCCAAAACCTCGCCTGGTCTGAGTACTGTCTCTTGAGACTACAGGATCTAGGTTTAATGTCCTGTAACCTGATACACTTTAGGTATTTTAAGACAGCTGCCACATTTCTTACATGTTTATCTCTAAGAGGCCACAGTTCTGACTTCTGAATTGGCACAGTCTCAGATTTTCACTTGTTGGTTTATTTTCTTCTGGAAGTGCTCCAGCTTAAACATGCCTTTTTGCTACTGTGTCCAAAATTGTACTTAATGTTCAGGTGTGTTCTGAATAACCCAGAATGTCATAACTCTTGCTACCTTTAGAAAAAAATATTCTCTATACAATGTGATTTATTCATTTTGAGATGTAATTAGCATCTTGATATTACAGTATTAACATGCTATTTCTCTACTACCAGCTAAAGAAAATTGAATATTTGTCTCCCAAGATACTTTATTCTTATTCTTTCTTTTTGTATTTTTTCAAATCACAAGTTATTCTTACTGAATTTTAACTTTTAAGAATTACTTTATTATTTTTGTCTATTAAGGTGTTTGTGGAGCTTCAGTTTCTCATAAAACTTTAAAATACATTGCCATGCTGATTTAGCCAAGAACTCACATTACCTTTTAACATCCTCTAAGAAAAAGAAAAAATACATTGTTGTGATTGATTTCATTGCAAGTTACTATTCCCAATGCAGCTTGTTCCTATGTGATGCAAAGCAGGCTTCGTTTTTATTTTTCTTGTTTCTTTTTAGAAAATAATTTTGCTCAGTACTGTGGCAATATAAGGGCTTCCCTGGTAGCTCAGCTGGTAAAGAATTCACCTGTAATGCAAGAGACCTGTGTTTGATCCCTGGGTTGGGAAGATCCCCTGGAGGAGGGCATGGCAACCCACTCCAGTATTCTTGCTTAGAGAATCCCCAAGGACAGAGGAGCCTGGCAGGTTACAGTCTATGGGGTCACAAAGAGTAAGACAAGACTGAGAGACTAAACACAGCACAGCACAAGGTGATATAAATGACCAGTTGTGATGACATAATGTTGCGGGGAGGAAGCCAGTTCTGACTGCATGTTGGAAACTGTTTTCCTTGATTTGTTTTTCATTGCTTTGTTATTATAACCATAAAGAATGGCTTGCCTGGAGGACTCTACCCCTCTGCTTGACTGTAAACTAAAATGCCTTTGTTCAGCGCATGCAGAGATAGTTTGTCCCTGCCCACCTGTGAACAGGAGAGATTAACACACCGCTTTGAAAGGCAGGCCATTTCTTTGGAGATGCTTTGCCAAGAGTGAAGACCTTTTCAACTTCTTCCCCACTACCTTTCCCTCTCTATTCTGCCTTTTGACTTTAATTCCTCATTGCTTATTCCTCTGACCTACAAAAGAATCTGGCTTCCAGACCCCATAAATGGTTACTTTGAGGAGCTAGTCCGCCATCTGCTCGGTCTGCCAGCTCCCCCAATTAAAGTCTCTTGTTTGCCTCCACACCTCGTCTCTCAGATTCCCTGGCCTGTTGTGCGGTGAGCAGGGTGAGCTTGGGCTCGCTAACTGTAGTACACACTTGCTTGTTGTTTGTCATTAAGTCATGGCTGACTCTTTTGCAACCCCTTGGACTGCAGCCGGCCAGACTCCTCTGTCCATGGAATTTTTCAGTCAAGAATACTGGAGGGGGTTGCCCTTTCCTTCTCTGCGGGATCTTCCTGTTAGGTAGTTAGTATAGGAAAAAGGAGTCCAGAATGGAGATGGCTAAAAGACAAGGAAGGGAAAGGCCCAAGAAAATAGAACAAAGGAAGGTCCGAGGACCGGAGTGAGGACCTCAGGTAGAACAAACGGCCCTCCTGGCTGGCCCAATTTACATAGGGCAGGCCCAGGGGGAGGAGAAAAAAACATATAAAAAGAGGAGCAAAATTGGGCCAGAGGCCTCTCTTCCTTTCACGTCTTTTGGGTCGGCATGCCCTCATGCCTTGAGGATGTATTTTCCTTTACTTTCTAAATAAAACTGAGCTGTAACACAGAGCTGTAACACTGGTCCATTGGTTGCCTCAAATTTTTGTTGTGATGAGACAGAACTGAGGAAATTACAAACTCCCCCAATATTCCCAACTCAGGGATCAAATCCAGGTTTCCTGCATTGGCTGGTGGATTTGTTACCAATGAGCCACCTGAGAAGTCCAGACTATAGAAATTTATGATGGTGTTAAAATGGAAACAAACTCATCTTTTAATAACATCTATCTGGGGAAGCCTGGTGGGCTTCCGTCTATGGGGTCACACAGAGTCGGACACGACTGAAGTGTCTTAGCAGCAACAGCATTGCTCATTGAAATAATTAGTTTTAACATCTAAAATATGATGATACTAGTCATTCCATTAGTACACTTATGTGAAAAAAAATGGATTTTATTTTCTCTAAAATCATGGTTATTTTGAATCTCTAGTATCAGTTCAGGAAATGGCAACCCACTCCAGTGTTCTTGCCTGGAGAATCCCAGGGACGGGGGAGCCTGGTGGGCTTCCGTCTATGGGGTCACACAGAGTCAGACACGACTGAAGTGACTTAGCAGCAGCAGCAGCAGTATCAGTTCAGTTCAGTCGCTCAGTCATGTCCAACTCTTTGTGACCCCTTGGACTGCAGCACACCAGGCCTCTCTGTCCATCACCAAATCCCAGAGTTTACTCAAGCTCAAGTCCATCGAGTCAGTGATGCCATCCAACCATCTCATCCTCTGTTGTCCGCTTCTCCTCCCTCCCTCAATCTTTCCCAGCATCAGGATCTTTTCAAATGAGTCAGCTCTTCCCATCAGGTGGCCAAAGTATTGGAGTTTCAGCTTTAGCATCAGTCCTTCCAATGAATATTAGAGATGATTTCCTTTAGGAAAATCTTCCAGTCCAAGGGATTCTCAAGAGTCTTCTCCAACACCCCAGTTCAAAAGCATCGATCAGGGGCAAATTAATCTCTGTATGAGCTCAACAAAGGCACTTTAATTTACAGTTAAGCGGAGGGGCAGGATCCTCTGAGCCAAGCTAGAAAGTATGATTATAATAACAAAAACAATGAGAAGCAAGTCAAAGAAAAAGTTTCTAACATGGAATCAAAAATGGCTTTCTCCCTGCAATGTGCATTCTCTTCCTTCTATCCTTATTAAGCTGTTCAGATCCAGGCTACGAATACTCACCCCTCCCCATATAGCCTCAGAGGAGCTCTCGTCCCATTCATCCTGGTTTTTGCTTTTTATTTTCTTGCTCATTGTGTATCATCCTAAGAATGTTAGCACACATCTTAAATGTGAGACCATCATTATCTAAGCTCCTTCCTCTATTTTTAGGTTATTTCCTGAGGAAAAGCTAAATGCTGCTTATACTATAGAAAGCCAATGATGCAGTTGTTTAAGAGCAATCAGAAGTCCTTTTGTGCCACATTCATTACCCAAATTGTCAGCTGAGCTCTAATTCTAGAACCTTGCTCCTACTGTGATGTGAATGAGAAAAAATGCAGAGTAACTCTCAGAATTCAGGTTCAGTTCACTGCCTGCCATGAGAAAAGGCAACTTTTTATTTGTAAACAGCGAAAGGTTATTGACTGGTTAAAAGCATATGATTCTGCTTTTCAGCAAAAACATACTAGTCATTTGTACGTAATAAGTCGACAAAACCTTTTAAACAGACTGTTTTTTAAGGATCATTTAATTTCTACAACCAAGAGGACAATTTAAGTTTCCACTGCAGAAAAATGTCATAAATTATGATACTATTGCAAACTACAGTCTAAAATTAATTGATGTTAAAGCATCTCAAGAAATTTCTTATTTAAAAGAAAGTGGGAAAAATTATACTACTAATTGCCACCTCAAATTCTATAAATCTCTGAAGTCCATGTTTATTTATTATGAAGCAGAATTCCCCTTGGGCAAACAATCATTTTAACTTTCAGTGAGATGAATATCCTAAATAGTCTTCTAGTTTAAGAAAGGCTCTGTTTCCAAACTTGAGATAAGAGAAAAAGATGATGCACGTATCCCTAGTTTATGAGTTTCTATGAAAATCATTATTCTTAATATCTGCACAAAAACACTATGCCTCTGGGCCCAATGTCTTTGCAACCACATCTTAGATCAATATTTCAGCGTGAAATAAAATGTGAACATCTTACAGATGTTTCATTGGTTTAGAAAAATCATGAAGTGAATCTAACAGTAAAATAGCCAACTGTTTTTGCCCAATCATTAGAGTAATTATAATGTTAAATAATGACCAAAAAATTAACCGATGCTACTCTTCTCCAAAGATCAAATTGCCGTCATCCACTGGATCATCGAAAAAGCAAGAGAGTTCCAGAAAAAAAATCTATTTCTGCTTTATTGACTATGTCAAAGCCTTTTACTGTGTGGATCACAAGAAACTGTGGAAAATTCTGAAAGAGATGGGAATACCAGACCACCTGACCAGCCTCTTGAGAAACCTGTATGCAGGTCAGGAAGCAACAGTTAGAACTGGACATGGAACAACAGACTGGTTCCAAAAAGGAAAAGGAGTACGTCAAGGCTGTATATTGTCACTGTGCTTAATTAACTTATATGCAGAGTACATCATGAGAAATCCTGGGCTGGAGGAAGCACAAGCTGGAATCAAGATTGCTGGGAGAAATATCAATAACCTCAGATGACACCACCGTTATGGAAGAAAGTGAAGAAGAACTAAAGAGCCTCTTGATGAAAGTGAAAGAGGAGAGTGAAAAAGTTGGCTTGAAGCTCAACATTCAGAAAACTAAGATCATGACATCCGGTCCCATCACTTCATGGGAAATAGATGGGGAAACAGTGTAAACAGTGGCTGACTTAATTTTTCTGGGCTCCAAAATCACTGCAGATGGTGATTGCAGCCGTGAAATTAAAAGACGCTTGCTCCTTGGAAGGAAAGTTATGACCAACCTTGATAGCATATTAAAAAGCAGAGACATTACTTTGCCAACCAAGGTCCATCTAGTCAAGGCTATGGTTTTTCCAGTGGTCATGTATGGATGTGAGAGTTGGACTGTGAAGAAAGCTGAGAGCTGAAGAATTAATGCTTTTGAACTGTGGTTTTGGGGAGGACTCTTGAGAGTCCCTTGGAATGGAAGGAGATCCAACCAGTCCATCCTAAAGAAGATCAGTCTTGGGTGTTCATTGGAAGGACTGATATTGAAGCTGAAGCTCCAATCCTTTGGCCACTTGATGCAAAGAGCTGGCTCATTTGAAAAGATCCTGATCCTGGGAATGGTTCAGGGCAGGAGGAGAAGGGGATGACAGAGGATGAGATTGTTGGATGGCATCACTGATTTGATGGACATGGATTTGACTAAACTCTGGGATTTGGTGATGGACAGAGAGGCTTGGCGTGCTGTGGTTCATGGGGTTGCAAAGAGTAGGACACGACTGAGTGACTGAACTGAACTGAACTCTTCTCCCTGAGGCTTCCCTGGTGGCTCAGCTGGTAAAGAATCCACCTGCAATCCAGGAGACCTGGGTTCGATGCCTGGGTTGGGAAGATCCCTTGGAGAAGGGAATGGCTACCCACTCCAGTATGCTGGCCTGGAGATTTCCATGGACTGTATAGTCCATGGGGTTTCAAGTGTCATACAAGACTGAGCAACTTTCACTTCACTAATCTGCCTAATGCAAAGCTGGCTCTAAGAATGTCTATCCTTTGAAGATTTCTTAAAAAACAACTGTCGCATTCTGATTGAGCTAATTTTATTTCTAAAATTTTAAACACACTGAATATATGTTCTTTATTGAAAATATAGAAAAGTATAGAAGGGAGACTTTTAAAATGATATTTGATTTTGAATCTGTAATTAATTTGGGTAATGAGAGCTTATAGTATATGATATGCGATATTTCTTTTGTCACATTAGAATTCATAGTATATTTCACATGTAAGACATTTTTAAGCAATTCTTGAAAATAACTGCAAATGCCCAGGTGTTTTCATAAACATACTCTCCCAATATATCCTTAAAAATTAGTCTCAATGCCTAAAAAATCATTTGATAGAAAATATTTGTAAATTGAATTCTTAACTTGGGTGTCACTAGTGAAAATGATGAAATGATATATAAAATAAGTCAATTATAACAGGATAGTAAACTGCATGAGCTGGTGATGGGCAGGGAGACCTGGCGTGCTGCAGTCCATGGGGTCGCAAACAGTCGGACAGGACTAAGTGACTGAACTGAACTGAACTGAATGTATGATCAAGATGTAGGACACATTTTGGACTAATGTAAACCCTAAAAATTTCAGTTCCTTTACTTAAAATGTTAATTATAGCTGTAGCAGATTAGATTTTGAGACATTTTGTATTATATTAAATATAAAATATATTATATTTTGGGACCTATGCAGTCTCAAAATTTCGGCTGAGGTCACAGAGATTAGAAGAATGGGTGTTAAATACTGACGGATTTGAAAGTCAGGTACCAGACCAGCTATACAGAACTTGCTAAGGGGTGACCCAGAAGACAGATGGATACACTTTTCTATGAGCTTCCTCAAGCCAATATGAAGGGAAGCACAAAGATTATAAGAAATGGGTCTCTATGGGAAGAGTTGTACATTTCTCCTTTCTACTCCCTATCTGAAGCCAAGTAAGGAAACTAAGAAATCACTTTGCAGAGCATGGCCATGTTTATTGCCAGTAGGTTGGGCAATGGAATGGAGAGACCCTTGTTAGGTTGTTAGAATAGGAAAAATGAGTCCAAAATAACAGTGGCTAAAGATAAAGGGGAAAGCCCACAGAAAAAGGGAATAAAGGAAAAATTCATGGACCTGAGTGAGAACCTGAGGTAAAACAAACACACCTCCATTCTGGCTGGCCCTATTTTATATAGGGCAAGCTCAGGGGTGAGGAGAGAAAATGTGTAAAAAGGGGAAGCCAAGACCAGCTGGGGCCTCTCCTTTGGGGTCAGCCCACTCTTCACACCTCAAGGGTGTACTTTGTTTGGCGAATAAAACTATGAACTGTAACAGAGCTGTAAGCTGTAATGCCGATCCTCCATTTCAAATTTTTGTTGCCGTGAGATAGAGAGGAGGGAATTACACATTCCCCCGATACCCTTAGCCCTTGACCTGGTTTGTTAGAGTTGGGGGAACAGGCTTCGTGTTGACCCTTTCTTGGAGAAGTCTGATTCCAAGGGGCTGAGCCGCCTATAGCTGCCTGACTGGTGGACTTGCAGAGGGGACTTTTGTGGGAGCAAATTCAGTTTTCACTAACCATAGGCAGGAATGCCTGAGACTTCATGGAGCTCTAGAAGCTATCTAGACTTGAAAAACCCAAAGGCTCTCTTCCTGAGGAAAGATGAAAGAGGCAGGGGTGTAGTGGCCAATGCAGAAGGAGCCAGCAAAGATGGAAAGTCCCAGTTGGGAACTACGTTCTTACTTCAGACCTTAGTGCTAAGCAAGATCTGCAACAAAGATGGGGCAATTTCCCCCTCTCCATAACACCAAGAAGAGAAAGAGCCAGCATTGTGGCACCAGCCACAGCCTTCTGGATTATATATAGTCCTCTCTCTTCTTTCTCTGCTCCAACCCTGAGGACCCAGAGGCAGCACAGTGGCTGGAGGAAGAGGAAGCTTTCCTTACTCTCCTACATCCCTCTGGCTGGTCTAAGAAGTAAACGGAACGAGACAGATAAACAAGAAACATATCAGATAACTGTTGAATAACATGTATATGGAAGAAGCCTTCTCCAATGGCTCAGATGGTAGAGAATCTGCCTGCAGTGCAGGAGACTTGGGTTTGATCCTTGGGTTGGGAAGATCCCCTGGAGAATGGATTGGCCACCCACTCCAGGATTCTTGCAGAGAGAATCCATTGTCAGAGGAACCTTGTCAGCTGTGGAGTTGCAGAGTCAGACACGACTGAGCAAAGGACACTTTCACTTTCGCTTCATACAAGGAAGAGGCCCAGGAAAACGGAGCAACTCTCCCAAATGGCCAAAACCCTCACCTTAAATACCATCTTCCAGCTAAAGACAAACAAGGATGTTGAGGGTGGAGGAGGCAGTTATGGGAGGTTACCAAGAAAAGCCCAGTAAACAAGGGCAAGGCTTTTATGAAGATTTAAGTCAAAGGCTTTACATTGATATGTTCCTAGAGATTTGGTCAACCTCTTCCTGGTACAGTGTGGGAAGACCCTTACAAACTGATTTCCCTTGAAAATGTATCAGTCAGTCAGTCAGTTCAGTCGCTCAGTCGTGTCCGACTCTTTGCGACCCCATGAATCACAGCACGCCAGGCCTCCCTGTCCATCACCAACTCCCGGAGTTCACTCAAACTCATGTCCATTGAGTCAGTGATGCCATCCAGCCATCTCATTCTCTGTTGTCCCCTTCTCCTCCTGCCCCCAATCCCTCCCAGCATCAGATTCTTTTCCAGTGAGTCAACTCGTCACATGAGGTGGCGAAAGTATTGGAGTTTCAGCTTTAGCATCAGTCCTTCCAATGAACACCCAGGATTGATCTCCTTTAGAATCGACTGGTTGGATCTCCTTGCAGTCCAAGGGACTCTCAAGAGTCTTCTCAAGAGTCTTCTCCAGCACCACAGTTCAAAAACATCAATTCTTCGGCGATCAGCTTTCTTCACAGTCCAACTCTCACATCCATACATGACCACAGGAAAAACCATAGCCTTGACTAGATGGACCTTTGTTGGCAAAGTAGTGTCTCTGCTTTTTAATATGCTATCTAGGTTGGTCATAAGTTTCCTTCCAAGGAGTAAGCGTCTTTTAATTTCATGGCTGCAATCAGCATCTGCAGTGATTTTGGAGCCCCAAAAAATAAAGTTTGACACTGTTTCCACTGTTTCCCCATCTATTTCCCATGAAGTGATGGGAACAGATGCCATGATCTTTGAAAATGTATATATATATACATATATATATATATATATATATTTTTTTTTTTTACTAAAGGATAACCCCTACTCCATTCTAAAGGAGATCAGTCCTGGGTGTTTATTGGAAGGACAGATGCTGAAACTCCAATACTTTGGTCACCTCATGCGAACAGTTGATTTGTTGGAAAAGACCCTAATGCTGGGAGGCATTGGGGGCAGGAGGAGAAGGGGACGACAGAGGATGAGATGACTGGATGGCATCACCGACTCGATGGACATGAGTCTGAGTAAACTTCGGGAGTTGGTGATGGACAGGGAGGCCTGGTGTGCTGCAATTCATGTGGTCACAAAGAGTCAGAGATAACTGAATGACTGAACTGAACTGAACTGAATCCCTACTTAGTTTTCAGAGTTTTTTCCATGCCTATTTTTTCTTAGAAAATAACCAGTTTAATATACTTAATATGCCAAAGAGACATATTGTTTCAGAGAAGAACCAATTCTGACTCCATGAAGGAACTGTTTATTTGACTTGCTTTACATTGCTGTTGTTATTTTAATCATACATAATGACCTGCCTCAGAGGAACTCACCCCTCTGCCTAACTGTTAAAGTACCTTCATTCAGCTCACAGAGAAATAATCTATCCCTGCCCACCTGTGAATAGCTGCAAGAAAGAAGAGATTGATACACCCCTTCCCTGATGCTGGGCATTCTTGGAGTGTTTTGCAAGATTGATGACGCTTTTTATTTACATCCTCAATGCCTCTCCCTCTCTATTTTGTCTTCAACTCCTCACTGCTTCTCCCTCTGGTTCTATAAAAGAACCTGGCACCAGTCCCCAACAATATGTTTATTTTGAGACATTAGTCTGCCATATTCTCAGTCTGCCAACTTTCTGAAAAAAGTTGTTTTCCTTGCATCAACACCTTGTCTCTCAGATTCACTGGGCTGTTGCACAGTGAGCAGAGCAAGCTTCACCTGAGTAATAAAATATTGGGGTTGCAAATTTTGCTCCCCAAGAGCAGATAAATAGTTTACAAAAATCTGCCTCTTTCTCTAATGCTTATTTCTGAGCCGATCAATTTCTAGTTAGTGTTGCAAAAATTACAGACTTTAATATTAAATATGACACTATTTATTAAACTTGAAAGTGAACAGAAAAGTTATGAGAATTTCACAAACTTTTATGTAGAGATGAGGAAGAACTGACAAATTCAATAGGATTGTAGTGAGGGAGAAAAATAACAACACTGCTTTCTATTTGTACCTGGCAGAGTCCAGCTTACTCATTAACTTCACTGTGCTTTATTCATGAGAATTAGGAATATTTGGATAGCGAAAGCTGCTGTCTTCTTTCTAATTCAAATAGGGATTTTTATTCCACATTTGGATCCCCCAGAAGGAGACCCTGAGAAAAGGATTAAAATCCAAGTTATTTATTTTGGAGCTGATTCCATAAAGCATCAGTTGTTAGAGTTAGAAAGTAAGAGAGAGAAAGTAAGGCAGCTAATAAAGTGCTTTTTTTCAGGCAGTTGTACACTGTTGGTTACTAGAGCTCAATCCTGCTGGGAGACCTCTGAGAGCCAGTGTTCTTACACCACTGCCATCATTCCGTGTAAGAGCACAACATTCAGAGTTCATTCTTTAGCAGCACTAGTCTGTTATATAAATGGCAAACAGACATTACCAGCAAGGGCAGGCACTCAGGCAAAAACACACATGCTAAGAATAGTCTGCCTTGTGGTAGAGTAGGGCAAGAACATAGGGACAAGGCACTGACAAAATCAAATATGTATAATGGGTCACGAATTAGGAATGGGGAGTAATACACAGATGATTCAAACTTTTTAACTGAAAAACTTTAAGTATGATTTAAGTCCTTCTTGGGGGAACTTTTTCCATACTGTGTCTGAAATAAAGGATATTGAATTACTCTTAAAATTTTCTACCAGAGTTATAAAACATGAAATTATAGAAAGGAGTAATTTTTATTAGTAGTAAAGATTTGATTTTTAAAGCTTTAAAAATGGTTTTTCCTAGAAATGTTTTAAAGAATAAAAGATTCCCTTTTGAGCAAGAATATAATTTTCTCTGATATTTAAAAATCCAGCAGGAGTTAACTCAGGCCTTTCTAACTCTTGTATATGTGATAAAAATGAGTTTAGACAATGCACAAAAATATTATAATATACTCTCTGACACGATTTTTAAACACTTCTGTAACTACCAATATAAATCATGTATCTATTAATTGCATTTTCAAGATATGAACATGTTTAGAAAGCATATTCAGTCAGTTCAGTCGCTCAGTTTCGTCCAGCTCTTTGCGACCCCATGAATCACAGCACGCCAGGCCTCCCTGTCCATCACCAACTCCCGGAGTTCACTCAAACTCATGTCCATCGAGTTGGTGATGCCATCCAGCCATCTCATTCTCCGTCGTCCCCTTCTCCTCCTGCCCCCAACCTTTCCCAGCATCAGAGTCTTTTCCAGTGAGTCAACTCGTCGCATGAGGTGGCCAGAGTACTGGAGTTTCAGCTTCAGCATCAGTCCTTCCAATGAACACCCAGGATTGATCTCCTTTAGGATGGACTTGTTGGATCTCCCTGCAGTCCAAGGGACTCTCAACAGTCTTCTCCAGCACCACAGTTCAAAAGCATCAATTCTTCGGTGCTCAGCTTTCTTCACAGTCCAACTCTCACATCCATACATGACCACGGGAAAAACCATAGCCTTGACTAGATGGACCTTTGTTGGCAAAGGAATGTCTCTGCTTTTTAATATGCTCTTTGCTGCTGCTGCTAAGTCGCTTCAGTCGTGTCCGACTCTGTGTGACCCCATAGATGGCAGCCTACCAGGCTCCACTATCCCTGGGATTCTCCAGGCAAGAACACTGGAGTGGGCTGCCATTTCCTTCTCCAATATGCTTTCTAGGGTGGTCATAACTTTTCTTCCAAGGAGTAAGTGTCTTTTAATTTCATGGCTGTAGTCACATCAACTGTGATTTTGGAGCCCCCCAAAATAAACTCTGCCACTGTTTCCAATGTTTCCCCATCTATTTGTCATGAAGTGATGGGAGATGCCATGATCTTTGCTTTCTGAATGTTGAGCTTTAAGCCAACTTTTTCACTCTCCTCTTTCACTTTTGTCAAGAGGCTTTTTAGCTCCTCTTCACTTTCTGTCATAATGGTGGTGTCATCTGCATATCTGAAATTATTGATATTTCTCCCAGCTGTCTTGTTTCCTGCTTGTGCTTCATCCAACCTGGCATTTTGCGTGATGTATTCTGCATATATGTTAAATAAACTGGATGACAAAATATAGCCTTGATGTAATCCTTTCCCACTTTGGAACCAGTCTGTTGTTCCATGTCCAATTCTAACTGTTGCTTCTTGACCTGCGTACAGATTTCTCAGGAGGCGGGTAAGGGGTCTGGTATTCCCATCTCTTGAAGTATTTTCCACAGTTTGTTGTAAGAAGTGCTATAAAAGAAAAATATAATGCACGTCGGAAGTTTAGGTATTATGATGGGTTTTATTTCTTTTATAAATTCATATCTTTTGGATTCTCCCAAGTACCAGGTTAAAATAACAGAATGGGGCATATACTCTTAAACTCATGACTCAAATCTTATGCCAATAGAATTGAGCAATATCAAAAGTCAGATTATCGTTCAGAAATGACCTTCAGAGGCAGCCAGAACAGCTGATTTAGTTTTCAGTGTATTGAGGATGTGGAGAAACTGGATCATTTATGCACTGTGGAATGAACACAAAATGATATAGTCACACTAGAAATGTATGTATGGATAGAAAGACTTGTATAAGGAGTTTTTTGGCAGTTTAATCTCTAATAGCTGTAGTAAAAATCAACCCAGATATTCATCAGAAAAACAGTGCAAAAACTAGGTTTTTAATATTCATACTATTTCTTAGCAAAAAAAAAAAAAGAAATAACATATTGATATAAGCAAAAACATGGATGAATCTAGAAGATGCTATGCTAAGTAAATTATGCTTCACACAAAGTAAACTGCACTCTATAATTCCATGTTTATGATATCCTAGAATGGGCAAAAATTATCTTGGGAAACTATCAGAACAGCCTTTTGTGGGTGTTAGGGCAGAAATTTAGTGGGAAAAAGGATAATTTTTGGAGCTGCTGTTACTGTTGTGTATCTTTGAAAGTTTTTACTGGGAATATATACTCAAGCATTTTACTCTATTTTGATTTTGTATCAAAAAATACACGAACAAATGTAGATCTATTTAGTGACACAGTGCTTAAGTGTTTAGAGAAGATTGTTCTATTGTTTGTAATTTAAATGGACTCAAAAACTGGTATAATAAGTGAATATTAAAAATAATGGTTTGACAGATTAAAAGCAGAGCAAGTGGAACAGAACCAAGGTAGTGAGGATAGGTCTTTATGAAATTTTTTCAATTTTCGTTTTTATTTGATGAACACAAAGTTTTTAAATAAACAACATTTTTTAAATTAAACTTTCTATCAGCATTGAAGGAGGCAAGTTCCTCTACCTCTTTTTAAGAATTTAACCTCAAGAACACAATTCTTAGAGACCCTTAGTATTTTCTTTGCAGAGTGACTGAGTTGTTCATTGCTTGACAGTCATAACTTTATCAATATCATCACTTCACAATTTCATCATAGCTTGGATTCTTCGTGTATCACATGATGTTCAGTATATAGTATCTCTTTAGTAAGTTTTATATTTGAAATGGAATTAAAACAGAACCATTTGCTTTTATTAATTGCCTGCACCTTTCCCAAGCTCACATTCTATGCACACTCTTATAGTACACTGTATGTTCTGAATATGGAAACGCTGGTTAGGAAACTTCTGCATATTTCAGCATAATGTGTTTTATAATCAATTCAGTTAAATGGTTGAGTCATGAAGATCTTAATAAATAATTAAATTTTGTCTTTCAGACACAAGAGGGAAGTATGTATATGACAGATTACATTTACACAATAATGTGTGTCGGCACCTTTTAAATTACCAAGTTCGTGTAAGATCTTTTTGAGGATAATGCTAAATGAAAAGAAAGAATCAAAAATTGTTATTCCTTAATTTAAACATGCACTCACCCAATATTTTCTAAATATGTAACTACTCATCTGGGATACCTTGACAAAACGTGACTACATCTTATTTCATGGTTATCTAACATGTGCCATTAATCTTAATATACTTAACATAATATTCATCTTTTATATACATGTTTCAATGCCATTCTCCCGAATTATCCCACCCTCACCCTCTCCCACAGAGTCCAAAAGACTGCTAATACAATATTCAAAATAGAATTTGATATTTTGTTATAAAACACAGAACTCAATAAGAAAAATAAGAGCCGTTTTCCGCTTGGACGATGGATATACTAAATCATGCACATTTAGGTTTTTTACCTTAAAATGTGTGTTAACTTATTTTATAACCTCTCTAAGCAAAAGGTTCATGTAAATCTGCCAGTAGTCAGTGTCCAACATGTTTCCTGTGCTCAGAAAATATCAAATTGCAAGTTGTTACAATGTTCTCTGCAGGATTCTGCCTATTATTGTGTGGGACCCATAAGGCATTAAATAGCTTCATTTTCCATAAAAATGAAAATATGATCACTTTTTAAATAAAAATTCTACAGAAGTTTTACTCATGCTGTGGTTTAATTTTCCTTGCTTTATTATGAGATCCTTGGTAAGGAAGGAGGCAAAATGCCGCTCACTCCCCAACCTGATTCTCAGCAGGCCCAGCACAGTTCAAAAGGCAGCTCATGTGGACACACGGTTGCTCTAGTAAAGCCATAGCAGGTAGAATATGGTATCCTGAGACTTGTTCTCATTCACTCACGCAGTTGACTGGGACCAAGCTTCACGAGTTTGCCGATAAATGGCTAAAAGTTTAATAATAATAGCATGTCGTGGCTATAATTCATTTCAGAAGTAGTTCTTCTAGTTTCACTGAACACATTGTACTCAAGCCTAAGGGCTATTTACTGCCACAGGCTTCAAAATATCACTGTATGATATTCAACATTCATAAGCCTGGAAGAGTAAGTGAAGTGCATCTTTTTGCCAATCTAAAATCCCCAGGCCTTACCAGCTTTCTATATAAAAGAGGGCTTAGCGTGTGTGCTGGTTAAGCTGGTTAAGGTTTTGCTTGGGATTATAGTACCCTCATTCCCCTTGCAAACTCCCTCTTTACCCCACCAATGAGATTCTCCTGTTATCACATATGTACTCAAGGATCTTAGGATGGTAACTGTCATCTTTTAAGACGTACATATTTCTATGTTGAAATTTTACTCAGAGCAGCAAATTCATGAAATATTAAAAAAAGCAATGGATTCTTTGAAAAGTTTAAATTAAGTTTAAATCTTTAATCAGCATTAAAAAAACAACCAACCAACCACAGCTCCTAGACCCCCAGGCTTCTTCAAAGCAATGTAAAAATCACTTCTGTGACATCTTGGAAGGTTCATAGTTCAAGAGTCAGTGTTTATGAAGCTCTCTGCTTGCCACAGTTACTAGGCGTTCTCAGTGAATTTCAAGGAAAGGAAAACACTTTCCCTACAAGCAAGTTGATTTAATTAATCATGAATTTGTTCATTCAGTTGACATTATTGTGGTTGCCCCACTCCCCATGCTTGGGCCCAGCATTTCTGCTCTTATTGTAAGTGGCAGTGATTCAGTATTCTTTCTTCACATATAAACCAAGACTTAAGAACAAACTTTTAAACTTGATAAGGTATTAGAAAATAAATTTTAATGTCTGAGAATTTTTCAGTTGTTTCAATTCTAAGCTCGAAAGATGTATCACTGTCATAGGATTTCTTCCTCGTGAACTATTATTCATTCTGGTTGACCTGAATATATATTTCCTAAGAGCACCACCAACCCATTACACACATACCCAGTAGGGGTTTATTTGTATAAGCAAAACTTGTGTTGATTTGGTTTTAGTTGGTTCCACGTGTATCAATAAACCTCTAAAACCAGCATGTTATTATTTTCCCTTACTTGTACCTATAGGACATGATTGCTGGGTCTCCTGCATAAACACGGTCTGCTTTTATTTCTTTACTTTCTTTAAGAAATGTGTATCTAGAATATATGATATTGGTGGAAATGTGTCTGAGGTAGAGAGGCAGTGTCCAGGAATGTCTTGAAATTCCTAGAACTCCAATGAAAACATTTTGAAAATCCCTTTCTAAGGATAACATATTGTATTATTTTACCTCCCACTACTTCAAAGCATAAGAAGGCCTTTATTTTCCTTGTTTTGGCTTCATCTCTTCATAGCGTTACTAATTTCCCTTTTGTCCTATTTATCTATACGGTGGGATAAATAATCATTTATTAAATCTTCCATGTAAAAAGTGTCAGGTTTTTATGACCTTCCATATCTCTTCATACTGAATAACAAATGTAATAATATATGTTGAAGATTTAGTTCTCAATATGAAAATGTCTCCATTCCTCAAATAATTATCATATTGTTCTATAAAACATTTCTTGGTTCCATTTGCTTTTTTTTTTGCTGTTGTTACTAACACATTACCACCATAATGCAGGATTTGATGCCAACAAACTGTTTACTTTGGGGAACACTGTAAATCAATCTTGGTAGAAAAAATAAAAATCACATAAAAATACACAATTTTGAAAGCCTTCATGAGAGTACCATTGTTAACCAACTGTCGCTTTTCTCTCCATGCTGAGTTATAAAATTTATTTGCAGTTACTGATAAGATCTGCAGAAAGAACCTAGAGGAGTCAGATACGTGTGTTTTGGCATCTGAACGACAAGCAGGCGTCTTTGGTTCTTGGGGGGCTTATTCAGTCTTACAAGGCCTCAGTTTCCACTCTCATCTTTTTGATATGGAGGTTAGGTAAGCTCAATGCAGAGTCTAATCCTTCAGTCAAAGATAGATATACCTGAAGCCTTTGGAGTTCAAGCATCTGGGCGTTTTACTTAGAAGTGTCCAATCCCCCAAAATAGGGGCATTCTGTATATGACTTCTCATTCTGGAGGTGTTGAATTGACCATGATTATATTATTTGTGGAATGCTGTATGTGTTTTCTTTAAAAAGGCTTCCATATTTTGTAACTTTCAGGCCCCCCAAAATATGGCTCTGTCCTTTCATGAAGTAATTATTTCAGTAAACATTACTATTCTTTACCATTAGGAAGTTCATCCAAAATAATGTGTTAGGCTGTCTTCCTCCCTTTCCCTGCCTTGCCCCCTTCCTTCTGGTCTAGATCCTGATGCATTAATGTGACAGCCCTGACAGGCTCAGCTCCATCACAGGCCATGAGGTGCAACTTCTCTACTTTTCCCTCAAACAACATGGATTCTGAGAAGAATAGCAATGACATTTTTATAATCAGTAAGATATTGAGAATCCTCAATTTCAGATTTTGATTATGGCGTGGTTTCAACTCTGTAAAGACAATTGAACTAATTCAGCCAGTTTCTCTTTTCCTAACCAAGATTCCTTAACTTTGTCCTTGAATGACAAATGAAGAGTTGAAATTGATAAATTAATTAATCTGAATTTATGTTCTACAAGAACTTTCAACAGCCTTCCCTTACTCCCCAAATTAAAGAGGAAATCCATTACTCAAGTTTTCTATGCTCATGCTGCTGCTGCTAAGTCACTTCAGTTGTGTCCGACCCTGTGCGACCCCATAGACAGCAGCCCACCAGGCTCCCCCGTCCCTGGGATTCTCCAGGCAAGAACACTGGAGTGGGTTGCCATTTCCTTCTCCAATCCATGAAAGTGAAAAGTGAAAGTGAAGTCGCTCAGTCGTGTCCGACTCTTAGCGACCCCATGGACTGCAGCCTACCAAGCTCCTCTGTCCATGGGATTTTCCAGGCAAGAACACTGGAGTGGGGTGCTATTGCCTTCTCCATTCTATGCTCATACATAGAATAATTTAAAAAAAGTAAATGCAGACCTTTTAGTGTCTAATTTGTGCTAGAGGAACTAGAGGTCACACTAGATTTTGAAATTATGACAACACCCTGTAAAAAATTAAAAACAAAAAAGAAAGAAGGAAACAATCATTATGATATAATCATGACTATTTTGCTTTAGAATGTATTTAAATTTATTAATAAATATCACACGATATATGGTTGCTCTTTTATTACTGCCCTCACATGTAACTAGAAGACAAAACTCTCACTTATTCCAGAAAATATACAACTTTCTCTGTTGCAAGAGTAAGGATCATAATCCCTCTGCTTACTAGCCATGTAATGTAACATTACTTAAAACTACCCAGATTCCACTCTGAAAAACAGTAATGATGGCATTACTTATATTCTAGACATTTTGCAAAATATTAAATGGGATAATACATGAAAATGCTTAGTTCAGTGCCTGATATGACAGAGAAAATTATTAATAAATGTATATATACATAACCTGCAAATTATATATCAAAATAATGTATGAAATTATATATATGTAAAATTATGTATATATAATTTAATCTTGCTCCCTGTCGCATTGCATAACTCACTAAGAAATGTTCTAAGTGCCATATATTTTCATAACAGAATAAACAGGATACACATGGATGAAGATTTAGTAGTGCACTTCTGAAGAATTTTTGCATAATGGTTTAAATGTGCTTAGTTGCTCAGTTGTGCCCAACTCTTTGCGACCTCATGGACTGTAACCCTCCAGGATCCTCTGTTCATGGGATTCTCCAGGCAAGGATACTGGAGTGGGTAGCCATTCCTTTCTCCAGGGGATCATCCAGACCCAGGGATCAATACCAGGTCTCCCACATTTCAGGTCGATTCTTTAAAGACCACTTGAACCACCAGGGAAGCCCAATGGTTTAAACAGCCATTGCAGATTTGGGGCTTTGGCTAAAAAAATAATAATCCACACTATCATATTAGCATTTGTCTGTAAGGTCTGTGCTCAGATGACTATGTAAATGTATTGCATATTTTCCCCAGTGATTTTATATGCCACCTCTCTTCTTGCTTTGATCCAGCTGAAGGCATAATGAAGTGCTTTAGCCCCATCTGCTTTAGCTCTGGAATACTCAGAAGTGTTTCTGCTGTTACCCATGCATGATGAAAATCAAAACTGTTTGTTAGTGATGTATTTATAATTACTTTGATGGAGGGTTGAGTCCAGAGCAAAATGTTTACTTTCATAAACTTCTGCTGTGGTCGTGCAGTGGCACTGTTCATAACCACTCCACCCTGGCTAACGATCTATCATCAGCATCTAGGAATCCAGCATCGGTGAAGGTGCTGACATGACTCTCTCTGTCTAAACAGGCCAGAAACCAAAGTTTAACTTGTCCCTGCAAACATTCAATGTTATAGATAAAAGAACAGACCAGATTTATGATATAAATATTTGTGTCCCTTATTCCATAAAGACCCAATCATAGCATTAACCCAGCAAATTCCTTTGATGGAATGTTTATGAGTATTTTTAAACTCAAGCATTGATTAAATAAAACTTTTCTCTGGAAATACACAGAAAATTTCTTCAGAAGAAAAAATAAATACATAAAAGAAATCTTGCTTTAAAATAAACCTCAAGTATGAACAGTTTGAATAAGGATCATTTCTATTGAACATTTTTAATGAAATTAACAGACAGTTAATCCATCTTTCATAAAGTATATTTTTAAGTCTAAAACTTTGTCTCCAATTTTCAGTCTAGCATTGCACATAAATCAATACAAAGTCAACACTTTGTAGCTAGATGAAAATGAAGCTGTATAAATATAAAGACAGACATTCAAGAATTGATGCAAAGTGTACTAGAATAAATCTCTTTTAGCTATTCAGAGAGCCCCAAGGTAATGGCTTCCTCCCCAACCTGATCGTAATGTTTCAGTCCAACAGCTATTTCAGCTGAACCATAGGTCCTTATCTCAGCTTTCCAGACGAGCCCTATAGGTGCTTCTCTGACCTTAGAAAGGGTAATTGCTTAAGACTGGAGGGAGGGTGGTGCATGTGGCAACAAGAAGTTGAAAAGAATAATTTAAGAAGGAAGAATAGGATCTGGATTTTAATAATTCATAAGATTCCTTAACAGGCGAGATTTTAATTACATCTTTATCAGCTGTCCCTTTCAAATTTGAGCTCCTCACAACAATAAATAGTCTAACATTTTTAATGCTGACATACCGTGGACACTTTATTTGAAATGCATTTCAAGCTCTTTGTGCTAAAATTATGTGAGCCAAAATGGATCTTCAGATGCTATGGGATAACATGAAGACAGAAGCTTTTTCGGCAGTGGGTTTTTAATAAAAACAAATGACTGAATTAGATTTTCATGTCTATACTATTAGACATTAAAAAAGACCTACAAAGCGAAATTAAACAATTATGCTATGAATTAGATCACTTGCAATAGCCCTGTTAACTGATTTCTGTACAAATTATTTTCTCCAAAAGTCTACATGGTAAACATATTTAGTTAAAAATCTTCCATTTTGATTGTTGCTTTGGAAACACAGATTATATCTGAAATAAGTGTATGAGAATTGCTTCACCTTCTTTTATCTATACCTTGGAGAGAGACCTGAGATATTATTGGTGCTAACACTTTGATTTACATGTTGGAATTTTACAGTTGGGTCTGTGTTTTATTCACTTCTCTAAATTTAGTACTTCTCAGAGAATATGTGATATGATATACACACTCAATATCTTTCACTGGATAAATAGAAATGAAATTCTTGTCTCAAACTTTCAAAATTATCCTAGATTATTCCCCATTATGCCAAAACACTTGGAATGAAACCAATATACTGATTGGTCTACATGATATAAATGTATATAAATGCCAGCAAAGTAACTGATTATTTTGGCGTTACTAGATGCTTTGGGGAAAGATTCTGACATTGGATCTTTTCTCTTTCCAGGTTGTGCATATGAGTGGGTGAGAATCTGCTGCTGCTGCTGCTGCTGAGTCGCTTCAGTCATGTCCGACTCTGTGCGACCCCATAGACGGCAGCCCACCAGGCTCCCCCGTCCCTGGGATTCTCCAGGCAAGAACACTGGAGTGGGTTGCCATTTCCTTCTCCAATGCATGAAAGTGAGAAGTGAAAGTGAAGTCACTCAGTTGTGTCCAACCCTTAGTGACCCCATGGACTGCAGCCCACCAGGCTCCTCCACCCATGGGATTTTCCAGGAAAGAGTAGTGGAGTGGGGTGCCATTGCCTTCTCTGGGTGAGAATATGAGCACTGGGTTATTCGTGGTGTAACCAAACAATCATGAATTAATGTCTCAGTATTGTTTCTTTTCTTTTACTTTGTGAATTCTTAGTCCTTTTATGTTTATAAGTAAAAAAGTCACCTGCCTGGTGACTTTTCTGCAAGTCACCAGACAGGGTGTATGTGTGTGTATGTATAACGAATTGTGTATTTTAGGAGTATTTTGATGAGAAGAGACAGAAATATCAGTTCAAATTGTCTAGAACAATATCGTCATCATCATTACTCATCTCACTAAAGAAAAAGACCAGAATTAAGGCAGGCTATTGCCCTGGTCTAATCTGAAGTCTGTTAATCACACGGAGCCCTGTTTTTCCTCCTGTCTCTACCCTGTCACTGATAAGTATTTGCCCTTCATTCCTTCTTCTAAGAGTTACAAGGGCTTCCCTGGTGGCTCAGAGGTTAAAGCATCTGACTCCAATGCGGGAGACCCAGGTTCGATCCCTGGGTCGGGAAGATCCCCTGGAGAAGGAAACGGTAACCCACTCCAGTATTCATGCCAGGAGAATCCCATGGACGGAGAAGCCTGGTAGGGTACAATCCACAGGGTCGCATAGAGTCGGACACGACTGAGTGATGGAACGGAAGAGTTACAAAATAGCTACAACAGTCTAGATAACATTTCCCAGGACCGCAGCCTCCAAAGAAGAAGAGAGTTTTTCTTTTAGCTTTTCTGGAAGATAAAGAAATGTACTTTCAAAGACCCCAAGAAACATTCTTTTCTCACACCGCTGGCCACAATTAGAGTCCACGCCCAGTGCTAAGCCAGCCACAGGTAAAAGGAAACGGAGCTGGAATGAGTGTCTAGATGGATTAGGATCTCTTCTCTGGCTTTGGGAACTGCCAATCCCCATGTAACCACAGCTCCATGAAGAATGAATGGTGTTAGGATGCTGAAATAAAAAATGATTTGTAAGCAAAATGTAATGCTGATAAAAAGATACAAATACTTTCAATTCTTTTTAATAGAAAGTTTCTTCAATTTACTCATTTGCTTAGACTTATTTGAGATCATTTCTACTTCTATATCCTGTGATATGTAAGTTAAGTCTTTGAAAAGTTTAGTTGTACCTAATAGTAATCTCTATTTGAAAAGCCTACAGTTACAGTTATCGTAAAGTTTTGTCTTCTTTCGAGCCCTTGGTTAAAATTTTGCAGTTGTCTTAAGAATTTGCTTTGACCCTATCTAAAGGAGATCAATCCTGGGTGTTCATTGGAAGGACTGATGCTGAAGCTGAAACTCCAATACTTTGGCCACCTCATGCGACGAGTTGACTCACTGGAAAAGACTCTGATGCTGGGAAGGATTGGGGGCGGGAGGAGACGGGGACGACAGAGAATGAGATGGCTGGATGGCATCACTGACTCTATGGACCTGAGCTGAGTGAACTCCGGGAATTGGTGATGGACAGGGAGGCCTGGTGTGCTGTGATTCATGGGGTCTCAAAGAGTTGGACACGACTGAGCGACGGAACTGAACTGAAATCTTAAATTCCATCTCCCTTCAGTTACTTTTATTACTCAATGTTATCTAACACCTCAGTCTATATTCCTCTCGAAGACTGATAAGATTATATTAACTGAACAAAGATGTTTCATTATTAAAACTAAACATAAGATTGTTTATTAAAATGTCAGGAAAGTGGGTAAGGATTTATTAATTTTAATAATGTTTTATTTTAAAAAGATTGTATCTGCTAGAAAACAAAATAATTGAACATCTCCAAACTAATAGCTTGTACTTAGTTTGATAGCTTACTTTTTTGATAGCTTACTTTCTTCGTGCTCAAGTGGATCTTGTAATGTCATGTGATGCGTGTATATTTCAAGTTTGCATCATGGCAATTTATCCACTGCCATTGTTTTCCACCAAAGGAAATAAATGGATAACTGAGCCCTTTAGAGACTCACACAGCTAAAGCAAAGGTAGTCAGGGCGGTATTGATAGAGTTCTGCTCCCTCAAAAGACCTCAGAACACAAACAAATAAAAAAAGGGATAAGTAAAAAGCATAAAATGTAACTTATTAGACACCATTAGTATGAGTAGTGGTATATTCTTATTTAACTTGGGTTCTGGGATTTGTATTATACAAACTGTAATGTTTCCTTAAAGCAATGTCCAGTTTACTCAGGTAGCAACATTTGAAATTCTATACACCGTCAGACTGTTACTCTTGAAATGTTAATGTAGGGGAGATGTAAAGCAGTTTCTTATGATTTATAGTAATGAAACATGATTTTCCAGAATAGGCAGACTAAAAGGAAAACAGAAGAAAAGAACTCACATTATTATTAAAAGTAGAATACTATTTGATATTCATTAAAGAAACAAACAGTGTTGCTAAGGTGAGATTCAGTTCATTATTGCTCAAACAATTGCCTTGACTGTTTATACTAAGTGAAGAGCATAGAGCCTTACATGCAAATGTGTGACTGTCTCAGTAACTGGCCTCAGGATGCGTTGTGTTCAGCCCGTACAGAGACTGATTCCTTGAGTATTTGTGTGCATTTGCAGTAGTCCTGTCACTGGTACTAACACAGCAGTGATGTTCAAGATACACGGGGGATGTAAACCCCCAGCAGAATTTCTGGTGCTTCTCTGTGTCATGCATTCAACGGAAGGAGCATTTTGGGGCAGAGCTATTTTCAGCATTGAATGCTGAAATCACTATTGCTATTTAGTGCCATTGGAGGAGAGCTGGTGCCAGACCCTGAGGCTGAAGTGAAAGTAATTACTTCCCTGCAAAATTGTGTACTTTTGCCCTCAAAGAATGATATCTTCTCTACTTTTTTTCTTCTGTTGGAAGGCAGATATCTCACAGTCATTTCCTTTTCATTCATTTGATAATAATGAGTACTTGAAATAAGATTTTCAAATATGGCAACAAAACCAATATATATTTTCTTTCAGATTTCTCACTCCTGCTGACTGAATTGTAGAGACTGAACCTTGATGGAAGCACTGTTTTCTCTTTGCTCCTTTCCTGAAAGCTCCTCTATGGATAATTTTCTTTTGCTGTTTTACTTTTCTGCCTCATCTTGGTAGATCTGAGACACTAGAAAAATAGACACTTGGGGGATAGTAGGAGAATAGTGACTCATTGTAATTGCAGAAAAGCTTAAGAAAGAAAAATTAAGTGCACTAAAAATCTAAAGTTTCTTACGACAAACAGACCTATTGTTTCTATACTCATTTTGGATTTTAGAAGCACAGCAGGTAAAACATTCACAAAAGATGCTTACATATTCACAAAAGAATAAAAAGCAATGATAAAATATGTTTTAAAAATAGCAATAAAAGAATAAAAATAAAATGGATTAAATGCAAAGCCACATCAAAACATTCCAAATGACGAAGAGAATCAATGAACATTTTTTGAGGTAATTGAAGTCTGTGATGCTTTTGTCAACTATCTTGACACTGAGTATAATAATGTGATTCTAGATTATTTGAATAATTGACTTTGTTCTCCAATTTTCTTTGAAGTCATGATTATAGATGAAACTGATTAGTGGATCAAGTGTTAGATCCATTTTAATGAAAGGAAAATAACTATACTCATCATAAAATTGTCTTACATTACCAAAATAGAACTCAAAGGGACAAAAGAAGGAGTAAAACTGCAAATTTTACATGAAAAGGGGCACTGTAATATTGTTATGTTTCTTCTATATCTAATCTTCCGCCTTCTAGTTTTTACCATCCACACTTCTACTCCAAATGCAATGGATAAATGAAATGACCTTTGGGTGGAAATAGAGCAAAATGTTTACAACCAAACCATTTAGAATGAAATGGATTAAAAAATGTCTCCAGCATTGCGCAACTTTTTCTCTGGCCTTACCCCCAAATAGAAAATATGAGTTTTATTTGAGAATAAGGAAAATATTTCCCTAATTTTCAGTAGTGTCCATAATTTGAATAAATTTTCTCTATATATTGCTGTGTAGAAACAACGATCAGTACGTATAGATAAGCTCACGCTCAGTTGCTTCAGTCATGCCTGACTCTTCGTGACCCGATGGACTAAAGCTTGCCAGGCTCCTCTGTCCATGGGATTCTCCAGGCAAGAATACTAGACTGGGTGGCCATGTCCCCCTCCAAGAAATCTTCCCGATCCAGGGATTGGACCTGTGTCTCTTGTGTCTCCTGCATTGATAGGCAGTTTCTTTACCGCTAATGCCACCTTGAAAGCCCCTATTAGTTAGGTAAGCGAGTGGGATTGATATCCCAAACCCTCAGTAAAGTTGCTTAAATGCTTCCATAATTTTTTTTCAAATTTTAGTATGTGAGAATCCCATAAATACCACTTCTCTTTCTTGTGCAAGTTCTGAATCAGATATGAGACAATACAAAATAGTCATTAGATGAAAAAGACAAATGTTTTCTTTGCTTCTTATTAAGACTGGATAACAAACATGGCTGAGTGTGATGACTGGACCAGGCTCACGAATGCTTTGAGTCTCACTGCTGATGTAGGAATTACCTACAGGAAAAGGAATTTGAATTCCTAGCAGCTTAGCCTAGTCTGTATTTTCCGCCAGTGGCTGTGGACGGGAAAGGGAGAGCACTCTAATGCTGAAGCCAGTAAGTCATTAGGAGATTATTTCAGCCAAACCAAGAAATGCATCAGTGGTGGTTCCTTATTCCATCTCTTTTTTGGGACGTGGTGCAGGAGTGTCCAAGGAACACCGTGCATCATGAAAACTGGGGAGTAGTGCTCAACAAATTTCGAGTAATTTTCTTGAGATATTACAAGAAAGGAACAAGCTCATGCCTAAGCTGGTATATTTAAAAACAGGAAAATAAACATGTAAATTTTTAAGGATATGTTTGCCTGGACCAAGGAATGAGCAGTGGCTAAGGACTGCACATGTTACTTAACTGCAGAAGATAGATTCTTTATCAGATATTTCTGCTTCATTGACTGTGCCAAAGCCTTTGACTGTGTGGATCACAAGAAACTGTGGAAAATTCTGAAAGAGATGTGCATACCAGACCACCTGACCTGCCTCTTGAGAAACCTGTATGCAGGTCAGGAAGCAACAGTCAGAACTGTACATGGAACAACAGACTGGTTCCAAATAGGAAAAGGAGTACGTCAAGGCTGTATATTGTCACCTTGCTTATTTAACTTATATGCAGAGTACATCATGAGGAACGCTGGGCTGGAGGAAGCACAAGCTGGAATCGAGATTGCCGGGAGAGATATCAATAACTCAGATACGCAGATGACACCACCCTTATGGCAGAAAGGGAAGAGGAACTAAAGAGCCTCTTGATGAAAGTGAAAGAGGAGAGTGAAAAGGTTGGCTTAAAGCTCAGCATTCTGAAAAGTAAGATCATGGCATCTGGTCCCATCACTTCATGGGAAATAGATGGGGAAATAATGGAAACAGTGTCACACTTTATTTTGGGGGGCTCCAAAATCACTGCAGATGCTGATTGCAGCCATGAAATTAAAAGGTGTTTATTCCCTGGAAGGAAAGTTATGACCAACCTAGATAGCATATTAAAAAGCAGAGACATTACTTTACCAACAAAGGTTCATCTAGTCAAGGCTATGGTTTTACCATTGGTCATGTATGGATGTGAGAGTTGGAGTGTGAAGAAAGCTGATCACCGAAGATTTGAGGCTTTTGAACTGTGGTGCTGGAGGAGAAGCTTGAGAGTCCCTTGGACTGCAAGGTGATCCAACCAGTCCGTTCTAAAGGAGATCAATCCTGGGTGTTCATTGGAAGGACTGATGCTGAGGCTGAAACTCCAATAGTTTGACCACCTCATGTGAAGAGTTGACTCACTGGAAAAGACACTGATGCTTGGAGAGACTGGGGTGGGAGGAGAAGGGGACGACAGAGGATGAGATGGCTGGATGGCATCACTGACTCGATGGACATGAGTTTGAGTGAACTCCGGGAGTCGGTTATGGACAGCGAGGCCTGGCGTGCTGCGATTCATGGTGTCGCAAAGAGTCGGACAGACTGAGCGACTGAATTGAACTGAACTGAAAGTTAATGAGTAAAATAGGAAATGTTAGGGTCTTGGATTAGGAAAGGAGACATAGAGAAACTCCTTCATGAATCAGGGGAATTAATTTCCATTTGCAAAGTGCTTTCTGTTACCTGAGATAATATGAAGTGGCATATAAATATTTAATGCATATTTTTCATTTTCTTTATATCGTTAAGCTTTTTCAGGATTTCTCTAGTTGCATTATTGCTCACTAGTTGCAGAATTTATTAGAATTAAGATCTGGAATTGCCCAATATTAATAGCACTTTTTTGTCCAGTTGGCAAGTCACGTCCCACTCTTTGCAACCCCATGGACTATAGTATACCAGGCTTCCCTGTCCGTCACCCATACTGTTGAATAGTATAAAATAAAATTAAATAAAACAAAATGAATGTCAGGAAACCTGGGATATCAAATCACTGATTCACAAGGATTTAAGCTTGGAATGAGTTTGGTGATATCTCACTTTGGAAAAGTGATGCACACTGCATCATGCTGGGTGAGAGTATTTTTGGAAATGTTGTAGAAGAGTTTGTACCAGTTTGTATGTAAATGCATGTTTGCTGGGAAGTTAAGCATTGGACTAGAGTAGACTAGTCCTATTAATTTTTGTTTTCTATCAATTTCATCTCCCAAAACAACAAAACCCCCTCTTCAGGAAATCCTGCCTTCCCTCACTGTATTCTTAGGATTCTTTTGCTCTTTGGCCATAGAAGGTTGTTTTTGAACGAGTGACTTGAACCAGACTGAGCTATTGAGAATACCCTCTAAATCTCCAAGCTTTAGTTGATGAATCCTTTAACCTATCCTTGCAAAATCTGCTTTGACTCCAAAATTCTTTAAAGTTTGATTACAATCTAGACTGTAGCTCAATTTTAATCTACTTTGCTATTGAAGAATCATTTAGTAGGACAAAAAATACTTCTGTAATACCAGGAGCATTTGTTTGAAGACTTGTTTTGGCCAGGATTTTTCATTCTTCTATTGCGGCTTTATAGAGAAAACATGTGTCAAAAAAGTGGATCTTAAATTACAACAGCTATCCGACATCTGTCTCTCAATAATTCATTGACATAGTATGTGTGCTCCCCCCAAACTGTCAGCACTGAAATTATTCTGAGGCATGAGATGGCTGGGCCCCTGGCATGAGTATCAGGGTTAGCTCCCTGTAGACCAATACTCCAAGATGAAGATGTTAGAAGCAAGAGGGGGGCTCTGCCCAGATAAGATATAGAAGCCACGTTTTCCTCATTCTTGACTTCAAGGAGGACTTCCTGAAAAGGCTCCTTGGAGGTCAGAAAGGGAGCGGGTGCCGGCCTGCCTACTGACGGGCAGCTGACCTGCAGTGAGGTCAAAAAGGGAGCGGGTGCCGGCCTGCCTACTGACGGGCAGCTGACCTGCAGTGAGGTCAAAAAGGGAGCGGGTGCCGGCCTGCCTACTGACGGGCAGCTGACCTGCAGTGAGGTCAAAAAGGGAGCGGGTGCCGGCCTGCCTACTGACGGGCAGCTGACCTGCAGTGAGGTCAAAAAGGGAGCGGGTGCCGGCCTGCCTACTGACGGGCAGCTGACCTGCAGTGAGCGAGGCCAGCCTCCCCTCCCCCCGTCTTGACCGGGTGATGCACGTGCACGCGGAGGACCCTTAGATAATCCGACCATGGGCTCAGAGCCAGGCAAAGCAAGATGAGCAACTAAAGGAAACCAGGAAGAAACGCCCCGTGTGAGTGACTCAGTCTGCCACGAGGGGCACCTCTCTCTCTGAGCCTGCCCAGATGTCTATCCACATCTGTCCTTTTCCTCTTGATAACTACTTTACTGCTTCACCACTTTCTGTCTCTATGTATAAATTCATTTCTAAAGAGCTCACAGGCCAGGGCCTTATCACTGGACACTGGTCCCCAGAGGTCTAATGGTTAGCATTCGGCACTCTCATTGCATTGGCCCAACTTAAGTCTCTGGCAGGGACCTGAATTCCTGTTTTAAGCTGTTGCAGGCCAAAGCAAACAGAGATCAATCCAAAGTATGATGATAGGTTTGATATTTCAAGAAGGGTACTACAAGAACAATTTTAAGATGAGGGTCGAAAGCAAAACAACTCATCTGTTTCTGCACAAAGAATGACAAAAAACGTAAATGGACTTTAAACATAAAGGAAATTTTAGATCATCATAAACAAACAGGCTACTAAAGAAGAAGAACTAAATTCAGAATGCTATTATTATTCTTATTTAGTATCTAAATGAAACAAAAGCATACATTTAGAAAACAATGAGTTTTTGGTTTGCATTGAATTTAATGAAGGGCTTGAATAGAATTATCAGTATATTACCAGTTGTTTAAAAAAGACATGAAAATTTGGAAATATTCTGAAGATGCTGCAAAATTTTCAATAAAGTTTAAAAAATGAATAAGTCAATGTAAAGATAATGGTATTTTAAAATGACCAACGTAGTTTGATTAATAGGAACAAAAATTCCCAATTAAAGTAAATATATTTAAATATGGCAGTAAACAAGTAAAGGGCTTTTTTTTTCCCTTGAAATATTAGTAAGCAGAATGAAAATAATTGCCCATATCGTCACTGCTTTATATGTATATCTGGATTTTCTGGCAGTGTAAACAGCTCTAGGATTTTGTTGCTTAAATTATAAGAACACTGGCATTTATGAACTTTATATTATTTGCCATTCATAATTAACTGAATTTAAATTAACACCAGTTATTTTAAATTTCAAAAATTTGAATACAAATTCTAATAGGATTAATTATGACTAACACTTATTGTTTTACTCAATAAATTATTGTGCTTTACTCTTTTATGACCAACCTAGACAGCATATTAAAAAGTAGAGACATTACTTTGCCAACAAAGATCTGTCTAGTCAAGGGTATGGTTTTTCCAGTAGTAATGTATGGATGAGAGAGTTGGACTATTAAGAAAGCTGAGTGCTGAAGAATTGATGCTTTTGAACTGTGGTGTTGGAGAAGACTCTTGAGAGTCCCTTGGACTGCAAGGAGATCCAACCAGTCCATCCTAAGGGAAATCGGTCCTGGGTGTTCATTGGAAGGACTGATGCGGAAGCTGAAACTCCAATACTTTGGCCACCTGATATGAAGAGCTGACTTATTGGAAAAGACCCCGATGCTGGGAAAGATTGAAGGTGGGAGGAGAAGGGGATGACAGAGGATGAGATGGCTGGATGGCATCACCGACTCAATGGACATGAGTTTCAGTGGACTCAGGGAGTTGGTGGTGGACAGGGAGGCCTGGCGTGCTGCAGTCCATGGGGTCTCAAAGAGTCAGACGTGACTCAGCGACTGAACTGAACTGAACTGCACTCTTTAAATTCTTTACAAGTCTAACCTTAATGTCAGTTCTACAAAGTAGGAGCTATCATTATCCTTATTTAGAGATAAGGGAACTGAATTAGTTAGGGTAAAGAAGTTGTTTAGGTCACAAGTGGAATGACGATGACAAAGTCATTCTGCTAAATGACTGCAGCAGTCTACGAGATAAAACTGTTTGCAGAAGATAATCATCTGATAAAGATTTAAGGAAAATAACTTCCCATTTTCTGACAATACTTTTACAATAATGTAAGTATGTTGAGTCAACTCGTCGCATGAGGTGGCCAAAGTATTGGAGTTTCAGCTTCAGCATCAGTCCTTCCACTGAACACCCAGGACTGATCTCCTTTAGAATGGACTGGTTGGATCTCCTTGCAGTCCAAGGGACTCTCAAGAGTCTTCTCCAACACCACAGTTCAAAATCATGAACTCTTCAGCGATCAGCTTTTTTCACAGTCCAACTCTCACATCCATACATGACCACTGGAAAAACCATAGCCTTGGTTGGTGATGGACAGGGAGGCCTGGCGTGCTGTGATTCATGGGGTCACAAAGAGTCAGACACGACTGAGCGACTGAACTGAATTGAACTGAAATATGTTGAACTAGGTAACTTCTAATTCAGCTCTTAGTAATCTTCAGTTTCTCAAACTTGTAGTCTAAATATCTAGTAATTTCCACTTTTCAGCTTGTGCATCCATGTTAAATATCTGTTCTTTAAGTCTGAACAGTGATTTTAATGGTGAAGAGAAATTTCCAACTGTTATTCCTACTGTTGCCTCCTACACTAGAGACCAGCTTTTATTAAACTCTAAGGTGGAGAGGTCTGACAGAATGTGGTCCACTGGAGAAGGGAATGGCAAACCACTTCAGGATACTTGTTTTGAGAACCCCATGAACAGTATCAAAGGGCAAAATGATAGGATACTGAATGAGGAATTCCCCAGGTCAGTTGGTGCCCAGTATGCTACTGGAGCTCAGTGGAGAAATAACTCCAGGAAGAATGAAATGATGGAGCCAAAGCAAAACAAATACCCAGTTGTGGATGTGACTGGTGATAGACGCAAGGTCCAATGCTGTAAAGAGCAATATTGCATCAAGTCAGTTCAGTTCAGTCACTCAGTCGTGACCAACTCTCCACGACCCCATGAATCACAGCACGCCAGGCCTCCCTGTCCATCACCAACTCCCGGAGTTCACTCAAACTCATGTCCAGAGTCAGTGATGCCATCCAGCCCTCTCATTCTCGGTCGTCCCCTTCTCTTCCCGCCCCCAACCTTTCCCAGCATCAGAGTCTTTTCCAGTGAGTCAACTCGTTGCATGAGGTGGCCAAAGTATTGCAGTTTCAGCTTTAGCATCAGTCCTTCCAATGAACACCCAGGATCGATCTCCCTTAGAATGGACTGGTTGGATCTCCTTGCGGTACAAGGGACTCTCAAGAGTCTTCTCCAACACCACAGTTCAAAAGCATCAATTCTTCGGCAATCAGCTTTCTTCACAGTCCAACTCTCACATTCACACATGACCACGGGAAAAACCATAGCTTTGACTAGACGGACCTTTGTTGGCAAAGTAATGTCTCTGCTTTTTAATATATTATCAAGGCTGGGCATAACTTTCCTTCCAAGGAGCAAGCGTCTTTTAATTTCATGGCTGCAGTCAGCATCTGCAGTGATTTTGGAGCCCCAAAAAATAAAGTCTGACACTCTGGCCGGACTCCGGCCCCGGCGGCGCAGACGCGAGAGACACCGGCCCTGGCGCAACTGACCAGGCAAAGAGGCTCAGCCCAGAGGAGCTACTCCACGCCTGAGGCCAGGCCCAGCGGCAGAGAGGAGCTGCCCGACGTCCAACAGGGGGTGGCTGTGCGGGAGCAGGAGGGCCGACAGGATCTACTCCACGTTCAAGGTCAGGAGGGGCAGCCTTGAGGAGATACCCCTCATCCAAGGTAAGGTACAGCGGCTGCACTTTGCTGGAGCAGCTGTGAAGAGATTTTCCACGACCAAGGTAAGAGAAATCCAAATAAGACGGTAGGTATTGCAATATTGTATAGGAACCTGGATGTTAGGTCCATGAATCAAGGCAAATTGGAAGTGGTCAAACAGGAGATGACAAGAGTGAACGTAGACATTCTAGGAATCAGTGAATTAAAGACTGGAATGGGTGAATTTAACTCCTATGACCATTATATCTACCACTGTGGGCAGGAATCCCTTAGAAGAAATGGAGTAGCCATCATGGTCAACAAAAGAGTCCGAAATGCAGTACTTGGATGCAATCTTAAAAATGACAGAATGATTTCTGTTCATTTCCAAGGCAAACCATTCAATATTACAGTAATCCAAGCCTATGCCCCAAACAGTAACACTGAAGAAGCTGAAGTTGAATGGTTCCATGAAGACCTACAAGACCTTTTAGAACTAACACCCAAAAAAGATGTCCTTTTCATTCTAGGGGACTGGAATGCAAAAGTAGGAAGTCAAGAAACACCTGGAGTAACAGGCAAATTTGGCCTTGGAGCACGGAATGAAGCAGGGCAAAGGCTAATAGAGTTTTGCCAAGAGAACGCACTGGTCATAGCAAACACCCTCTTCCAACAACACAAGAGAAGATTCTACACATGGACATCACCAGATGGTCAACACCGAAATCAGATTAATTATAATCTTTGCAGCCAAAGATGGAGAAGCTCTATACAGTTAGCGAAAACAAGACCAGGAGCTGACTGTGGCTAAGATCATGAACTCCTTAATGCCAAATTCAGACTGAAATTGAAGAAAATAGGGCAAACCACTAGACCATTCAGATATGACCTAAATCAAATCCCTTATGATTATACAGTGGAAGTGAGAAATAGATTTAAGGGACTAGATCTGATAGATAGAGTGTCTGATGAACTCTGGACAGAGGTTCGTGACATTGTACAGGAGACAGGGACCAAGACCACCCCCATGGAAAAGAAATGCAAAAAAGCAAAACGTCTGTCTGAGGAGGCCTTACAAATAGCTATGAAAAGAAGAGAAGCGAAAAGCAAAGGAGGAAAGGAAAGATATAAGCATCTGAATGCAGAGTTCCAAAGAATAGCAAGGAGAGAGAAGAAAGCCTTCCTCAGTGATCAATGCAAAGAAATAGAGGAAAACAACAGAATAAGAAAGACAAGAGATCTCAAGAAAAGTAGAGATACCAAGGGAACATTTCATGCAAAGATGGGCTCAATAAAGGACAGAAATGGTATGGACCTAACAGAAGATATTAAGAAGAGGTGGCAAGAATACACAGAAGAACTGTACAAAAAAGATCTTCACGACCATGGTAATCATGATGGTGTGATCACTGACCTAGAGCCAGACATCTTGGAATGTGAAGTCAAGTGGGCCTTAGAAAGCATCACTACAAACAAAGCTAGTGGAGGTGATGGAATTCCAGTTGAGCTATTTCAAATCCTGAAAGATGATGCTGTGAAAGTGCTTCACTCAATATGCCAGCAAATTTGGAAAACTCAGCAGTGGCCACAGGACTGGAAAAGGTCAGTCTTCATTCCAATCCCAAAGAAAGGCAATGCCATCTATTGCTCAAACTACCGCACAATTGCACTCATCTCACACGCCAGTAAAGTAATGCTCAAAATTCTCCAAGCCAGGCTTCAGCAATATGTGAACTGTGAACTTCCAGATGTTCAAGCAGGTTTTAGAAAAGGCAGAGGCACCAGAGATCAAATTGCCAACATCCACTGGATCATGGAGAAAGCAAGAGAGTTCCAGAAAAACTTCTCTTTCTGCTTCATTGACTATGCCAAAGCCTTTGACTGTGTGGATCACAATAAACTGTGGAACATTCTGAAAGAGATGGGAATCCCAGACCACCTGACCTGCCTCTTGAGAAACCTGTATGCAGGTCAGGAAGCAACAGTTAGAACTGGACATGGAACAACAGACTGGTTCCAAACAGGAAAAGGATTACGTCAAGGTTGTATATTGTCACCTTGCTTATTTAACTTACATGTAGAGTACAACATGAGGAATGCTGGGCTGGAAGAAGCACAAGCTGGAATCAAGATTGCTGGGAGAAATATCAATAACCTCAGATATGCAGATGACACCACCCTTATGGCAGAAAGTGAAGAGGAACTCAAAAGCCTCTTGATGAAAGTGAAAGAGGAGCATGAAAAGGTTGGCTTGAAGCTCAACATTCAGAAAACAAAGATCATCTCATCTGGTCCCATCACTTCATGGGAAATAGATGGAAAAACAGTGTCAGACTTTATTTTTGGGGGCTCCAAAATCACTGCAGATGCTGATTGCAGCCATGAAATTAAAAGACGCTTACTCCTTGGAAGGAAAGTTATGACCAACCTAGATAGCATATTAAAAAGCAGAGACACTACTTTGCCAACCAAGGTCCGTCTAGTCAAGGCTATGGTTTTTCCCGTGGTCATGTATGGATGTGAGAGTTGGACTGTGAAGAAAGCTGATCGCCGAGGAGTTGATGCTTTTGAACTGTGTTGCTGGAGAAGACTCTTGAGAGTCCCTTGGACTGCAAGGAGATCCAACCAGTCCATTCTAAAGATCAATCCTGGGTTTTCATTGGAAGGACTGATGCTAAACCTGAAACTGCAATACTTCGGCCACCTCATGCGTAGAGTTGACTCACTGAAAAAGACTCTGATGCTGGGAGGGATTGGGGGTGGGAGGAGAAGGGGCAGCAGAGAATGAGATGGCTGGATGGCATCTCCGACTCTGTGGACATGAGTTTTAGTGAACTCCAGGAGTTGGTGATGGACAGGGAGGCCTGGCATGCTATGATTCATGTGGTCGTAAAGAGTCGGACACGACTGAGCGACTGAACTGAACTGAACTGAACTGAATCTTGTTTTATTGGAGATGGTGTAAATAATCAAAGCAAAACAACAATAAGGCAATTTGCTTTGGATTACTGCGGATGCTGATTGCAGTTAGGAAATTAAAAGACGCTTACTCCTTGGAAGGAAGTTTATGACCAACCTTGATAGTATATTAAAAAGCAGAGACATTATTTTTCCAACAAAAGTCCGTCTAGTCAAGGCTATGGTTTTTCCCATGGTCATGTATGGATGTGAGAATTGGACTTTGAAGAAAGCTGATCGCCGAAGAATTGATGCTTTTGAACTGTTGTGTTGGAGAAGACTCTTGAGAGTCCCTTGGACTGCAAGGCGATCCAACCAGTCCATTCTAAAGCAGAGCAATCCTGGGAGTTCACTGGAAGGACTGATGCTAAAGCTGAAACTCCAATACTTTGGCCACCTCATGCGACGAGTTGACTCATTGGAAAACCAACTCTGTGGACATGAGTTTGAGTGAGCTCTGGGAGTTGGTGATGGACAGGGAGGCCTGGAGTGCTGTGATTCATGGGGTGGTGGAGAGTTTACACGACTGAGTGACTGAACTGAACTGATTAAATACAAATTATTAAAAATTAATTAGTGTAGGGAATAAACTCCATTTCAAATGGGTTGTGTAGAAAAGAAAACTTATTCTTCCCACTAATTCTGCACCTTTGTACTATAATCTACCTCTATCATCAGTTCTTCATCCTCTCCTTACCCCACGGTAGAATTCCAACTCCCAGAAAGTGGAGGAGACCACGGGCAGAAGACAAGCAAAATATGAGAGAGAAGTCGCCCCGTCATGTCTGACTCTGTGCGACCCCGTGGATCGTAGCTCACCAGGCTCCTTCGTCCATGGGATTTTCCAGGCAAGAATACTGGAGTGGGTAACCATTTCCTTCTCCAGGAGATCTTCCTGACCCAGGGATTGAACCGGGTCTCCCACATTGTAGGCAGACACTTTACTGTCTGAGCCACCAGGGAAGTCCAAGCAAAATTTTAAGCTCCTTATTATATTAGATTCCTGGCTACTGGCTATGGTGCAGTGATTTTCAGTTGGGAAGCTAAATTCAGTTCCTTGTTTGAATTAAGTTCTAAATAGGCGCCCTAAAGGTCAGCTCAGATACTTTTATTTTTTAAAAGATACTCTTCAGAAAATTTCATTTAAAAAAATCTTTATTTATTTATTTTTGGCTGTGTGAGATCTTTGTCATTGCACTCAGGCTTTCTCTGCTGTGATGAGCAGGAGGGGAGAGTGCTACTATTCTTGGCCCTGCACAGTCTTCTCTCGGGGAGCATGGGCTCCTGGGCACACGGGCTTCAGTAATTGCAGTGCTGGGCTCAGCAGTTGCAGTTCCTGGGCTCTAGGGCACAGGTTCAATACTTGTGGCAGGTGGACTCAGTTGCTCCCCCAGTAAGTAGGATCCTCCTGGACCAGGAATTGAACCTGTGTCTCCTGCATTGGCAGGCAGATTCTTTACCACTGAGCCACCAGGGAAGCCCCACTGGGGTTTTTTTTCTTTTTTTTTAAAAAACAGTAATCTTGTTTATTCTTATACTTCCAATGTTGGATAAACTAATTCATCTCATGTCTTAAATTTCTTCAAACTACAGTGCTATTGGGGATATACTGTTTAGGGCGACAAACGTAGAGCTACTTGATAAATGCATCCTGGAGGGTTACGGCAGAGTACAGTGATCATAATCCACAATATTGCACCCTTGAAACTTCATGTTAGCAGACTCTATATATCCAAGGATTTGACCAACTGCAGATTGTAAACATTAATTGAAAATGATTATCCAGAAAGATTCAAAACAAAAAAAATTGAATTTCCTGCAAGCTTACAACTATTTGCATAGCATTTATATTGTATTTACAACTATTTTCATGGTATTTACACTGTACTAAGTGTTATAAGAAATCTAAGAGGTAATCTAAAGTATATGGGAGAGTGTGAGGAGGTTATAAGCAAATACTATTTTGTTTGTTGCTGTTCAGTCACTAAGTCACGTCCAATTCTTTGTGACCCCATGGACTGCAGAATTCAGGCTCCTCAATCCTCCACTGTCTCTCAGAATTTGCTCAAATTCTTGTTCATTGAGTCATTGAGACTGTCTAACCATCTCATCCTCTGTAGCCCTCTTCTCCTCCTGCCTTTAATCTCTCCCAGCATCAGAGTCTTTTCCAGTGAGTCGGCTCTTCACACATGTGGCCGAAATGTTAACGCTTCAGCTTGGGCATCAGTCCTTCCAATGAGTATTCAGGGTTTTTTTTGTCCCTTTCGGATTGACTGGTTGATTTACTTGCAGTCCAAGGGACTCTCAAGAGTCATCTCCAGCGCCACAGTTCAAAAGAATCAATTCTTTGGTGCTAAGTCCTCTTGATAAATTCTCACATCCATACATGACTACTAGAAGAACCATAATTTTGGAGGAAATAAACTGCAAATGGCAGACATTTTTTTTTCCCCTTCCCTACCCAAAATTAAAAGAGGCTTCTTTTAATTCTGTGTTGATGGCACCTGGTTCTGCCTTGAGCTAATCAATGTGATTTTCTTTATGGAAATGTTTTTCTTAAGCTCTGTTAATGAAAGTATATGTTTGCTTTGGAATCTGCCTTTCTTCAAATAGGTTCTCCCTAAGACTAACCTTATTTTCTTTTCTCAAACCTTGGGTTGATAACAGCTCAGCAAACCACTCTTCATGTCCATTGTTTTATGGCCAGGGATGGCACGCCAGAGAGTGCCATTCTCTCTCAAAAATGTATCTTGTGGGAGAGGGGCCTGGTGAAACTACCTCAGGCTTGAGGCGTCTCTCTTATCTGATTAGCAGCTTGCTAACAGACATAAAGCACCTTACTAAAAACTAGCAAACTGACATTCTTTCTGCCCCCTTCTGATGTCTATGTCAGAAGCTTTGTCTGTCTCCCTTATTCTTTAATAAAATTCTGTTACACAAAAAGCTCTGGTGGTCAAGCCTCATCTCTGGCTCCAGGTCAAAATCCTCTTGTCTGGAGGTCACAAATCCTGGCGTAGCACGGGGCTCAAAGCAGCAACCTTTCAGAGCTTTGTCAGCAAAGCGATATCTCTGCTTTTAAATAAACTCTCTGGGTTTGTCATAGCTCTGCTTCCAAGGAGCAAGCGTCTTTTAATTTCATGGCTAGAGTCACCATCGGCAGTGATTTTGGAGCCCAAGAAAATAAAGTCAGTCACTGCTTCTACTTTTCCCCACCTATATGCCGTGAAGTGATGGAACCGGATGCCATGATCTTAGTTTTCTTTGACTGTTGAGTTTTCAGTCAGCTGTTCACTCTCCTCTTTCACCCTTAGCAAGAGTCTCTTTAATTCCTCTTCGCTTTCTGCCAAGGTTTTTGATATTACTCCCAGCAGTCTTAATTCTAGCTTGTGATTCATCCAGCCCCGTATTTCACAGGATGTACTCTGCATATCAGTTTAAATAGACCGAGGGACAATATACAGCCTTATTGTACTCCTTTCCAATTTTGAACCAGTCCATTGTGCCATGGCTGGTTCTAACTCTTGTTTCTTGACCTGCACACAGGTTTCTCAGGAGACAGGTGAGGTGCTCTGTTATTCTTATCTCTTTAAGAATGTTCCAGTTTGTTGTAATCCATGCAAAGTCTTTAGCATAGTTGATGAAGCCAGTTTTTCCAAAATTCCCTTGCTTTCTCTGTGATCCAAGGAGTGTTGGTAATTTGATCTCTGGTTCTTCTGCCTTTTCTAAATTCAGCTTTTGCTAGCGAATACTATACCTTTTTAAAAAAAGAGTCTTGAGTGTTCTTAGATTTTGCTATCCAAGGGAGTTCCGCAAGCAATCACCCTCCAATAATGAGGGACAACTCTATTACTAGTTGCAAAGTTTCTAAGAGACTAGATTTTAGTTGTTACCCATTCAAAAATTTAATAATGCTAGATTTTCTTTTAATTGTATATTTGTCTTAAAATATCATAGCATGAGTTTTCAAGTTTAGATACCTAATTTACCAATGGGCAGATCTACTGTTCATAACCAAAGCATTTAACAAAAGAAGTGGTAGAGAAAGATTTTTAGACAGTAAAGTACCTTGCCGATTTACTTAAAATACAAATCACAAGCATTCTTAATGTTTAAGTGGTGACTGAGCAATCATTCTTATGGAGCAGTTCTGAGTTGAAAAATCTTACGAATGAGCAAAGCAAGGGAAGAATGTGTACGTCCAACTATACTTAAATTTAAAACAAAATAGCTTTGTTTTTAAAGGCTAAAGAAAAAAAAAAACATTCAGTTAATGGTTTTCTAACCGTTCACTAATTTATATGTTGTGTGTGTCAGTGCTTCAGTCCTGTCCAGCTATTTGCGACCCCATGGACTGTAGTCCGCCACGCTCCTCTGTCCGTGGAATCTCCAGGCAAGAATATTGGAGTGGGTAGCCATTCCCTTCTGCAGGGGATCTTTCCATTTTAGGGATCAAACCCAGGTCTCCTGCATTGCAGGCAGTTTCTTTACCATCTGAGCCACCAGGAAAGCCATAATGTTTGTGTTAATATTAATCTAAATACAAATTAGAAGCATATGCAATAAATCTGAATTTTGGTCTGCCTAAGATTTCTTTAGCTGTTTTAATAGACTTCACTGCCAAAATCAAGGCACAATTTGCTCATTTTTCATGTAGTAGCATTTTCTGTCCTGAGTAATTAAGAAAATGTTGCAACTGCAAAAGAAAGTCACCAAAGGATATTCCTTGTTTAGTATCTTCAGTCTAGAAAATAGCATGATGGACCAAAATTTATTCAATTTTTATTATCAGTTTTTTTTTTCTCTCTACTTTCATTTTCTGGTGTGATTGAAGGGAAGGGAGTTCATGAGAACAAGATTATGTTTAAAGAAAAAATGAAAGATGACCTCAGATATTAAGGTGAGGGAGTAACATGAGATCTGTAGAAAGCAGGAGGGCTTGGAAAATTTTGGACCATAGATTAGTAAATATTAGAACTGGAAGAAACTGTAAAAAAAAAAAAAAATGAAAAAAATCACTGAATTCTCTTTTACAAAAGAGACAGAATTCCACTCTATCTCAAACTTGCAACTAGCCCAATATTACATTTTGTGTTATTTTCTTCAGCATCTTTTACTAATTTCCTTTCTTTTTTTAAATTAAACAATCAGACTAAAACAATTCTCTCTTCATTCACCTCTTAGAATGTATGAGGAGGGCAAGACCAAAGAAACATCTCTACACAGAGGGGTTGTGGTCAAAATCAAATAGGTCCAATGGAAAGTACTATTTAGGAAGTAAATTGCTTCAGGACTTCAATAAAGCTTCTTTCCATATGGTTTAATGATTTAGAAACCTTGCCAATGTTGGATTGAATCAGTCCAGAGTATTTTTGGTATATAGACAGGTGCAAAGAATGGAATCTCTCTTATTTGCCTGAGATAGGCAGAAATGAGTTTAAATAAAGCTTGGGGAAAAATGGCACAGTAAACATTGTAAAATAAGAGAGAGACTGATCCAGAATTGAGACAGAGACTAAAATTAGATCCTGAGAGGAACTAGAAATAGTTAAATCTAATCTGACGTTAAACTCAGGGGTGAAAAAATACATTTGGTAAGAAGCCAGATTCCCCACCTTGAACTGTAAACGTTTACAATGCACCAGAGATTAAGAAGTTTCTACAAATATTATGTCAGTCTTTCTCTCTCATTGTCTTTTATGAGAAATGGACCCACCACTGTGGGAAGACATCTGGAGTCCTCCCAGCATATGCTATTGTAACCCTTATGGCATTCAACAGCTGTCAAAGTAGGAGGCATGTTGCAAACGCCCTGGTTGGAAACTTGGAAGTAGACTTGGCCTCACTGGTGAAGGAATTAGAAGCCCATTGTAGGCTGATTGCCATGCAGGCCGCTTTGTGAGAATTTCTGGACCTCTTTAGTGCAACTCTGTAACAATCTTCTGGTTGCATGAAACAAAAAAAAAAATTGCTTCCAATGAGTATGTATAATGGACCATTTCAGGAGGCTAGAATACCCAGAACTTCACACCTTCCATCATGGTGTTGTTGTCCTGTGGTGACACTTTGTAAACTCATGGTTTAGGTTTGTAGGTCTTCCAAGCAGATGTGGGGTGGTCATGAATTTCTGAGCTAATATTCAGAGTTAATACTTAAGATGACAATAACCTGATTAAAATGTAGATGAGTGGTTGATTTTACACACAAACAAAATCGTCTTTTTAGGAAAAATGCATGTTTTGAAGGACAACAATCAAGCAAACAAATAAGGACCTTGCAATTCTGATACTTCATGATGCATTTGCAAATAAATCTTCTTCAACAAGAAATTCTAAAGTAGCTAGAAAAATAAAGAAATAGTTGATAAACCGATAGAAATGGAGCTGAGAAATATAGCATAGAACCTAGTTTATCATGATATTTTCCTTGTTTTTCTATTCTATTCCTGGGCTAAAGTTGTGTGGTATATGATTTTGGGCTGTTTGCAATATATTTCACATCTTGATAAATAGTAGATGGGGTTTAGAGCATCCCACGGTACTTGCTTCTCCCTGGGGTCACACAGCCTCAGTCTTTTCAGGAATAAAGAGTCTCTTATTGTCACCACATATCACCCAAATAGCCAGCACTGAACTAAATGGTACAACCTGCTTTTCCCCTGAGGATTTACAGACACTCTCTGTAAAGTGCTGTCAATCTTGTAGTTTGCTCTGATTTGGGGAAATGCTAAAGATATTTAGGCCCTGAACTTTGTAAAATATTTTGTTTAGTCTCGTAAATATTTCTTGGCTCATAAAAACAAGGAGATAATTTAAAGCAAGCATTGCAACTTTTTATTGTGGACTTACAAATGTGTACTACAAAAATAAAATTTCAAAATTTATAATCTTCTAATTTTTATCCCCTTCTCTACCAAAAAAAATTCCTAAAATTACAAACATATAGTATAAACACTGACCGCATACATTATATGTATACTCTATACTCTATATTATGTTAATGAAAGAGAGAAGCTAAATGAAGGCTTTTATTTGGGTATGTATAAGGTTAAAAGAAGTTTCATTCATTTCCTTAACATATGCAATCTAAATGAAGAAGGAATGCCCAAGAACTTGATGGACTTGTATAATTAATCATGCACAATTGAAGCAATTTTGTTATAATTTGAATAAGTCCACAAAATTCTTTGGAGAAGAAAAAATAAAATTAAAATCTATCGATTATAATTCAACCTATTCCTAACAATTGAGTAGGTGATTACTTAAAGGTCAATGAGAATTATGCATATATTTCTAAAACAAATAATAAGTAACCATGGCCACCAAAATATTTCTAGTGAACACATGTGAAAATACTTACTGGAAAGAAAGGAAAACCAAGTGGAAATACATCATTTGATGCAATGTACCAAAATTTGTCAAGAGAAAGGTCCTTACTTAACAATCAGATATCAAAAAATGCACAATCCTAACTTGCGTACGGTCATGGCAGAATTGTGTTGACCTGCCAGATGTTTCCACATCTGTGATACACCTGTTTAAACAGAACTATAGGAGAGGATGCAAAGAATAGGACTCTGGTAAAATGTAAATTTCTTTCATAGTTGTATGCTCTGTTATACCCTACTTTGTTTAAAACCCCTAATTCAATGTTCCTGTGATGAAGAATTTATTTTGAAGACATGACATTGTTCCATTTTTTTCCGCTTTTTAAATAAATCAAAATTAGATTACCTTTTACAAATAATAATAAAATTATTTTTAAGATATATATATATATGTATAAATATGCAGTAGTGCATTAGTGAAGTAAAGGGTGATGGAACTCTGAATGCTAATTTTGTTCCTGGTTTGCTAGTCACATACAGCCTTGATGCAGTTGTATATATTATAACATAATAGGATGAGGATATCATATTAAGGAGTAGAGCAATTCAGGCTTACACTGGAAGTCTCTGTGACTATCCAACTCTGCAAAACTCTCTCCTTTCTCTGAAAATTGCTGTAAATCCTCTTTCTAGTAAAAGGCAAAGGGAGAGACAGAGAAGAAAGTACATACATTTAATGGTGCTTATTATCAGCCATGAAATAATTTATTCCACAAAGATAACACACTCAATGAACAAACCCCAAATAAATACAACTCTTAAGATTATGGATCTGAGTTTTATTTCAACCAACCTTTATGCAGGTATTATTGATTACTTATTAGTCAACAGGTATGTGTTAAGGCTCTGGAGACTAGGAACAAAAAATTTAATGGAATGAGATTCTACTTGAATATTTACTTTGACTCCTTGAAACAGGCTCTATATTTGTGTCACATGCATCTTTCAATCAATTATTATTTTCTTCTCTAGATATCCCATGAGGACTATGATCAAAATTAGCACTTGAGTCAATTAGCTAGCCTATTGTCCTGTTTAGAATGCACTATTGTTACCAAACACAAGCTCATGTGATTGATATTTAGTGAAGCCAAATAAAACTAAAGTCAGAATTTGGAGCAGAGAAAGTTCTATTATAGGGTTGTGCAAAAAAAAAAAAAAAAAAAATGGGTGAGTTCAATGCTCCAAAACCCAAAACCCTGAACTCCCAGAAGAGTTCCATCAAAGCATTTTTAAAGGCATGGTGAAGGCAGGACATGGTTAGCTGTGGTAAACTTCTTGGTTTAAGAACGCTTACCTCCAACAACTTATCTCTATTTCTGTTCAGCAACTTATCTCTATGTGAATGGACTCTTAAAGGTCAAAATCTTGAGAAATGGGCTAGGCTATATACTTTAGGCTATGACCACAAAACTTCAGAAAGGATGAAGAGACGAAGCCAAAGCAAAAACAACACCCTGTTATGGATGTAACTGGTGATGGAAGAGGCTGTGACCGGTGATGGAAGTAAAGTCCGATGCTGCAAAGAGCAATATTGTGTAAGAACATGGAATGTAACAGGCAAATGCGGCCTTGGAATACAAAATGGAGTAGGGCAAAGGCTAAAAGAGTTTTGCCCAGAAAACGCACTGGTCACAGCAAACACCCTCTTCCAACAACACAAGAGAAGACTCTACACATGGACATCACTAGATGGTCAACACCGAAATCAGATTGATTATATTCTTTGCAGCCAAAGATGGAGAAGCTCTATACAATCAGCAAAAACAAGATCGGGAGCTGACTGTGGCTCAGATCATGAACTGCTTATTGCCAAATTCAGACTTAAATTGAAGAAAGTAGGGAAAACCACCAGACCATTCAGGTATAAGCTAAACCAAAACCCTTACGATTATACAGTGGAAGTGAGAAATAGATTCAAGGGATTACATCTGATAGACAGAGTGCCTGAAGAACTATAGATGGAGGTTTGTGCCTTTGTACAGGAGACAGTGATCAAGACCATCCCCAAGAAAAAGAAACATAAAAAGGCAAAATGGCTGTCTGAGGAGGCCTTATAAATAGCTGAGAAAAGAAGAGAAGTGAAACTCAAAGGAGAAAAGGAAAGATAAAAGCATCTGAATGCAGAATTCCAAAGAATAACAAGGAGAGATAAGAAAACCTTCATCAGTGATCAATGCAAAGAAATAGAGGAAAGCAATAGAATGGGAAAGACTAGAGATCTCTTCAAGAAAATTAGACATACCAAGGGAACATTTCATGCAACGATGGACTCAATAAAGGACATAAATGGTTTGGGCCTAACAGAAGCAGAAGATATTAAAAAGAGATGACAAGAATACACAGAAGAACTATACAGAAAAGATCTTCATTTGGTATAATATTATAATCTAGACAGCATATTAAAAAGCAGAGACATTACTTTGCTAACAGATGTCCATCTAGTCAAAGTTATGGTTTTACCAGTAGTCATGAATGGATGCGATAGTTGGACCATAAAGAAAGCTGAGCATGAAAGAATTGATGTTTTTGAACTGTGGTGTTGGAGAAGACTTTCGAGCATCCCTTGGACTGCAAGGAGATCCAAATAGTCAATCCTAAAGGAAATCATTCCTGAATATTCATTGGAAGAACTGATGCAGAAGCTGAAACTCCAATACTTTGGCCCCCTGATGCGAAGAACTTACTCATTGGAAAACACCCTGATTCTGGGAAAGATGGAAGGCAAGAGGAGAAGGGGATGACAGAGAATGAGATGGTTGGATGTCATCACCAATCAATGGACATGAGTCTGAGTAAGCTCCGGGAGTTGGTTATGGACAGGGAGGCCTGGCATGCTGTAGTGAATAGAGTCACAAAGAGTCAGACATGACTGAGCGACTGAACTGACAGACCATATTCTTTTAGATAAAGCACAGAGCTAGCATGACTAAGGCAAGAAGGCATAAAGGTTAAAGTAAAAGTAACAGATCAAATATGGAGTCAGATTTATTCTTCCTTGTTATGCTATTTTGCATCCCATTCAACATGCCTTATCTTTAGAAAAGATAGTTTAGATTTTCACTATTATTGATAGTGACAATGTATTTGGGCTATTTTTTCTAGATAAATTGACTGAAAATAATGTAATTCTATATTAAATAAATAAAAGTAATGTTTAATTCTCCATTACTTAACTCTTTTTAATGTTTTATTTTTTCAAAGAATATACTGTGGCTGAAAGTATTCCTCAGTAGTAAATGATGATCACAGTATAACTCTATTCTTTTGATTTTGAACTAAGTTGCTTGAAAGTAATATATAAAGGCAGCCATAGTTGACACTTCTTTCACTTTTTAAGACAAAATAACCTTCTGCATTTTTCTCCAACTTATATTTTATACAGCAGGAATCCTGTGAACTTGAGAGTGAATTCCTGTAATTACCTAGGGAATCTTGCTTCCAGACTCCTGGCTATGTGCCGAATTTCAAATTACTGCTTTCATAATCGCTCTTGGGCATAACTTTTTTTTAACACTTTAATAATTGTAACTTACATTGTTTCAACTCTTCTTTCTGGTTATTGCTTTAGTTCTTTGGTTTCCAGACAGTTCAAGGAATTCAATATTCCTTGAATCCTCCTATTTCTGTGAATTTAAGCGATTATATATCTTCCCTTAACCTATTTACAAAGGCTATCTCTATGTATTCCATTAATTGAAGAAATGGCAACTCATTCCATTATTCTTGCCCAGAGCATTTCATGGACAGAGGAGCCTGGAGGCCTACAGTCATGGGGTCGCAAAGAGTTGGGCACGACTGAGTGACTACACTTTCACTCTTCACTTTTTCCCTTTATATCACTCAATTTGCCTGTTTATTACAGTTCTGTAACAGGGAAGAGCAAGCAACTCCACATGAGACCTATTCCTTGAGCGCTTTTGTGCTCTGTTTCCTGTGCTTAGTCATGCTCAGTCTATGCCTTTATAAAAGAATGTGGTTTATAGCCCAAAATATACATAATAGTGGGTCTTCCCAGGTGGCTCAGTGGTTTAGAATTTGCCAGCCAAGCTGGAGATCTGGGTTGGATCACTGGGATGGGAAGATCCCCTGGAGAAGAAACTGGCTACCCACTGCAGTATTTTGGCCTGGAGAATTCCATGGACTGTACAGTCCCTAAGATCGCAAAGAGTGGGACACGACTGAGTGACTTCACTTTCACTTTCATACATAATAGCCCTCTGTCAATGCTCTGCTTTCCAGGGTTGACCTTTTCCATTCAGAGCAGAGAATATATGTCTTGTTGGAGGCTTACAGGAACATTATGACCAGACTCCTGTGAACAGTGGCAAGAACAACGGGTTAGGACACCAAGAAATTGGTGACAACCAGCCACGCCCTCTCCACTTTTAGTAAAAACAAAGCCTGAATTCTAGCTTGGCTAAAATGGTTCTTTAGGACACTCGTCTCCCATCTTCTTGGTCTGCTGGTTTTCCAAATAAAGGTGCTATTCCTGGCCCAATACCTCATCTCTTGATTGACTGGCTTATTCTGTGAGGAGCAATAAAATCTTGAACTCTATAACAGTTCTTAATTAAACTATTTTGGTTAACTTGCTTTCCCTGTCATCTCTTCTGGTTAAAAAATGAAAGCATACAAAATATATAAAGTTTAAAAAGTAAAAATGACCATTATTGGTTGGAGTGCATGGTACATGTAGAATGGCTGCAGAAGGTGTGCTTTGATTCAACAAAGTTGTATGGAGTTTAATGTAGACAATCTTGAACTTTGTCCTTGGAATTAAATACAGTAATGGGCAAGAAATGCCAAAGTCTTTAAAATGATCACATAATATTATATATTTAAAAAGCACAGAATTCTGGGTACCAAGCAATAAATAATAAATAATATCCCCAAGAAATAATCCAAGTGAGTTGAATAGTCATAATGAATTAAGAGCAAGTAAAGAGACTCAAATTAATCTTGTAAAACTAAATGATTGTTGAGGGGTAATATTTTTATGTATGTAATAATTATTCTGGCATGTTTCAGCCTCAGAGAAGTTCTGACTCTCTTTTAAGAAAACTGGGAATAGCTTGCCAAATACATTAGCTAAACTGTAAGAAAGTGAGGCAACAAGGCCACTTTGTTTGAAGAACTAAAACTTAAATATTTTAAAATAGGGAGAAGTTCTAATTTTATGCATTATAAGGTTAGAGAGTTACATTTTGGCAATGTGTTGGTAGAAGTATAGTCAATGTTCTTATGGAGCTTACAGTTCAGTGAAGAATATATTAAAAAATAAGTAGTAAAAATAATAACACTATACGCAGACTCTAAAAAGTAATACAAATGAATCTATATAGAAAATAGAAAAAGACTCAGAGACATAGAAAACAAACTTATGATTGCCAAAAGGGAAAGAAGGGGCAGGAATAAATTAGGAATATGGAATAAATGGATACAAATGCGTATACAGAAAATAGATAGGCAGCAAGAATTTACTGTATAACAAAGTTATATTCAATGACTTATTTTCCTATAATGGAAAATAATCTGAATATATATTCATATACATATTCACATATATAAATGAAACACTTTGCTCTACACCTGAAACTAACACAATATTGAAAATCAACATTTCAATGAAAATAATACTAACCTCAGAAAATATTTCAAAATGGCAATTTTAAAAACTTCTGTGGTGAATATACATCATTTTGCAAACTTTGCAAGGGAAAAGACCTTATTTCTGTTATCCTGTTCCTACCACCTTTCTCAATGCTTAGAGGATTTTTTGCATGCTACACTATTTTGTTACGCTGCACTAAAGCCAGATATCAATACTTATTAGCTTACTTATATTTCACCACACAGCGGGAAAAGGGGAAAGAAAACCAAAGGTTAAGAGCAAATTGAAGTTGTTTGTAAATATTTAAAAGCATTACACAAAGACACTCATCTTTCTGTAGGTGGGCCAAAAACTAATTTTATGATTTCTATTGATTTTTAATGCAGAGGAAATTAATAAGCTGTCTAATTTAAAATACCATAAGATAAAAAGCAAAACAGTGTTTCAGAAGTAAAAATGTACTTTCTAAAATACAAAGAAATAGGTAATGCACAGAAAAGATATACACAAAGGTGACACTCAGCAGAATGGTGTGCAAAATTTTCACTGAGGATTAAGTTCTCTGCATAAACAAGAGAAATTATTGAATTTAATCATGAAATAGTCAAAAAGCAACAAATTAAATGCAAGAATGATAAAAGAAGTAAGCAAAGGGTAGTTTATATACTGGAGACAAAACAAGATATCTTTGGAAACATGGTGATAAAGCAACTGTTCTAAGATAGTTATCCATAGGCATTTCTTCCCATCTTCCGGGCTTTTGGGTTGCTTCTGAGTCACTGAACAGGCAGTTTTTTAGAGAATGTGTTTTATAGTGAATGGGTATGAGAGAAAGAGACGGGGCTTCCCTGGTGGCTCAGCTGGTAAAGAATCCGCCTTCAATGCGGGAGACCTGGGTTCAATCCCTGGATTGGGAAGATCCCCTAGAGGAGGGCACGGCATTCTGGTTCAGTATTCTTGCCTGGAGAACCACTGCGGACAGAGGATCCTGGTGGGCTACAGTCCATGGGGTCACACAAAGGGACAGGACCGAGTGACTAAGCACAGCGCATGAGAGACAGACACAGTGGTTCCCGGTGGGGCAACAGGCAGACACGCTTGCTTTCCAAAATAGTAAAGATGCCTCCCTCTGAGGCAAAGTCGGGGCACGTTTGTCAGCAGCTCCTCATAAATTAGAATTTTCTAAGCTCAGCTGTGGCATGGCCCACTGAGCGTACACACCGATCTAGGCTGCTCCACATTGTTCCTGTCGGATTTCACAAGCAGAGGGAACCAATACAAATGGAGTTCCTTCTGCCTGCCAAGCCTTGAGTAGTAAGTCCTAAGTCTTTGATCCTGGGGTCTTGTGTCTTCCTTCAGCATCCATGGAATTCTAGAAGACTAAATTAGCTTACAAGCATGGTAAACTCTCAAGATATTTCACAGTTCTTAACAAATACCTATTTTACTTAAAATACTAATATAAAGAATACATAGAAGCTGTAATTATTTAAAATTTCCTCAGTGTTTACCAAGTAGCTATTTTCAGAATTTTTCAACTGTTACTGGGGAAAAAAAAAATTGTTTCACTCATATAACAGACCCAGTAGTTTGAAAACTGCTTTTGTGAGAAACTTCCAAAAGTCTAAGATAAGAGCTAAAAGACAAGAAAAAAATGCTCAAAAATTCATATGCATTTTCCAATATTGGTAACATCTTGATACCAAAATATATAAAACAGCCCTCAACTATAAGAAGCAAAGCAGAATTACAAATGAAAATATATTAAATTCAATTAAACTGAATATTAAGATAATAATCTAACATGACCAAAATAAAAAATTCAACTCAATGGGGATTTGAATTAATCAATCTAATAACAGAACATATCACGGCAGCAGGTTGAATAAAGTAAGCTTATAATGATCATAATACATGACAAAACCTTTAGAAAAATAAGATGAGGAAGTTACCTCACCACAAAAGTGAACATTTACTTCAAACAAATAATAGTGACTTTCTACTTTTGAGTTTCTTAATACATTTTTTAAGCAAGATTCAATTGGAACAAAAGAATTCCATGTTAAAATGTATGATTTGGAAATGCAGGTTAGATATTCGCTTCTTGGGGATTTGATGTTAAGTTAGATAAAACCTGAAATAAAATTAAATTGGAGCACAGTTATGACATGGTATAAGTTTGGATTATTTTATAAAAGAGAAAGGATATGGTCAAAATGTGTCTCTTTGTCTTCTTTTACTTCACCTCTCTGCCAAAATGATAAAATTTCCCTCTGGCTGGGTGCTTGTTCAAAAGTGATAGTCATTTTTCTTTATATATTTTTAATTAAACTTCCATATTTGGCCAAAAATAGTTTGACTAGATAAGAGAACGGCTTGTGCTTAATATGGAACAATAGCTAGGAGTGACTTGTGCTGAGAAAGACTTTTTCTTTGTTTTCCCTAAGACATATCTGAATAGGGTAAGGAAATCATAAAATGGCCATTTAAAAGTTTTGTATAATATTGCCTAAAATTAATTCTACTTATCAGATGTGAACTTTAGCTACATGAAATCAGACCTTTCTATGTAGTCCTAAATGTAACAGACTCTGGCATCCTGTGAATCTTGTAATACATGGAAGAGGGCTGCAATATATTTCAGTGGGCTCTTTTAGTACAATCGAAAAATGAATATCATTACTTACATGCATAAGCAATTTAAGAAAACTTCTATCAGTGTCACGGGTTTTTAATATGTTCTTTAGCATTCATTGAAAGTAACTTGTTTTTTAGGTTACCAACTTTAAAAATAGATTAATTGCTTTTAATACCATTCCTTGAGGACTGTCTCAATTTGCAGGAATAAATTTCTGCTCTTCAAAAAGTGCATGCAGCATTCCACCACACAATTGCTTGGCAGTATTAAAATAATTATAGCTGATCTTTCATTAATCAAGTACTTATTGAACATTTTGCCAAAAGTACACTGTTCCATAAAAGAACTACTTAAAATAATGATGATTGATATTTAGTATATGATTGGGAGATGTCATTGCTTCACTTATATTAACTTAATCCTCAACTATTTACATGATAAGTTGCATTCTCATTTCATAAACAAGAAACTGATTCCTAGAGAGGTATAGTGGTCACAGAGGGGTCAGCGGAAGTGTTAGATTTCAAGTGTTCTACCTCCAGGGTAGTGCACGTAGCCACTTTGCTATAGTTTGTACAAGAATAAAGCATAGGTCTGCCTAGAGGGCTACATGCCTTTACAACATGGAAGCAAATAATTACATTAGAGAAGGAGAAGTATTATTCAAAGAGGTAAGTACAAAATACACAAGACAAAGGACTTTTTCACTATAAAATTAGTCATTGAATGGGGAAATCTACTTATTCTAGATGCCTACTACAAAACATTAATATCTGATACCTGTGCAAAAAATGTTATCCCAGTTGTAAAAATGTGCCTAGCTGCTCCCTCAAAAACTTAAATTGCATTATTAAAACGATTAATGGGGAGATTTTCACTTCTTGTGAGATTATATTAGTTAGCAACAAAGTTGTTTGTTTTTTTTTAAAGGACATTTAGGAAAAATTCTTAAGAGCCTCTAAATGGTCAGATATACAATTGTAAGAAATCACCAAACTTATCCTGAGATAGAACTGAGAATTCAGAGGCAGTGAGAAAAAAAAGTACTCTTTCCATAACATATTGGCTGATCTGAAAGTTCTGAACTTTTATTTTTACAAATGTAAAACAATGAATGGGTCAAAATATCAAAGTCATTTATTCACGAAAGTAAAAAGTGAAAGAGTAAGTGCTCCCACAATAAGTTGTGTCTCCGAAAATACCCTGAGGTTGAGAGTAGATAAGAAATGGACAAGTTTTCATATGATTTGAAACTCGGGCATCTTTCAGGGTACATGTCTTAGAGCTCTTCGGGAAGAATGTAACACAAATTCTTTCTTGAGGAAGGTATCTTCACCCTAGCTATCAATTAATTCTAAAACTATTCATAACTGTCAATATCTAGTAAAAATATTCACAAACACAGCAAACATATAATAACATAACTAGTATAATAGCATGACTAGCAGAAACAAGGCTTTCCTGGTGGCTCAGCTGGTAAATAATCTGCCTGCAATGCAGGAGACCTGGGTTCCATCCCTGGGTTGGGAAGGTCCTCTGGAGAAGGGAAAGGCTGCCCACTCCAGTATTCTGGCCTGGAGAGTTCCATGGACTGTATAGTCCATGAGGTTGCAAAGAGTCGGACACGGCTGAGTGAATTTCACTTTCAGTAGAAACTACAAACAACATAAATAGACCTGCAAAGACTTCACATATTGGAATCAGGCATAGACTGCAAAATAATTTCATTCTATATGTTTTAAGAAATAGAAAATACATTTTAAAATAAAAATAGGAAATAGGGACTAAAGCAGGCAGCACAGGAAAAGTGATAAAGAATAAGATATAACTTCTAAAAGTAAAAAAATAAAAATTAAAAACTCAACTTGTGGATTTAAAGGCAGGTTAAAAATAGTTAAATGAATGAATGACTGAATTAGAAAATAAAATAAATAATCCAGAATTCAGCATGAGGAAAAAGTGGACAATGCAAGATATATTTTAGACAAACAAGCATAGCAAAAAGGACTAGTTAAGTGAAATTTCAGTGAAGAAGGAGATTAATGGTTCAGAAAAAAAAATTTGAAGAGATAGAAGTTGAGAATTTTCCATAACTGATGACAGGCCTTATGTCTCAAATTTAAGAAGTCCAACGAAACCCAAATCAGATATGTAAGCAGAAATACAAATCTAAACATTTCATAGTGAAACTTCATTTAGGAAAAGAAAAGAAGAAAAATCTCTAAAGCACTCTGAGGAAAAATATAAATTCCCTTCAAATGAGCTGTGGTTGGAGTGACAGCTGATTTTCCACCTGCAGGGAGGGAAAGGCTCCTTCTGAGGGCTGGGAGGAGGGACTGACACCTTGTCTCTCGCGTAGCTTCTGCTAGTTGCGGCCATCTTTGCTGGGCTCTGGTTTATTGATGCACCACAAGGCTCTGCCTTCACTGAACCTGGCATTCTCCCTGTTCACGTGCGTCTGTCTCTAGATTCCTCCTTTTGAAGGACACCATTAGATCGTCCAACAGGCGGTGGCTGCGCTGGCGCAGGAGGGCCGAGAGGAGCTACTCCACGTTCAAGGTCAGGAGGGGCGGCCTTGAGGAGATACCCCTCGTCCAAGGTAAGGTACAGCAGCTGCACTTTGCTGGGGCGGCTGTGAAGAGATTTTCCACGACCAAGGTAAGAGAAACCCAAATAAGACGGTAGGTATTGCTAGGGGGCACCAGAGGGCAGACAAACTGAAATCATAATCACAGGAAACTAGCCGATCTGATCACATGGACCACAGCCGAATGTGGTCCACTGGAGAAGGGAATGGCAAACCACTTCAGTATACTTGCCTTGAGAACCCCATGAACAGTGACAAAGGGCAAAATGATAGGATAATGAATGAGGAATTCCCCAGGTCGGTAGGTGCCCAGTATGCTACTGGAGCTCAGTGGAAAAATAACTATAGAAGGAATAAAGGGATGGAGCAAAAGCAAAACCAATACCCAGTTGTGGATGTGACCAGTGATAGAAGCAAGGTCCGGTGCTGTAAAGAGCAATATTGCATAGGAACCTGGAATGTTAGGTCCATGAATCAAGGCAAATTGGAAGTGGTCAAACAGGAGATGGCAAGAGTGAACGTCGACATTCTAGGAATCAGTGAACTAAAATGGACTGGAGTGGGTGAATTTAACTCAGATGACCATTATATCTACTACTGTGGGCAGGAATCCCTTAGAAGAAATGGAGTAGCCATCATGGTGAACAAAAGAGTCCGAAATGCAGTACTTGGATGCAATCTTAAAAATGACAGGATGATTTCTGTTCGTTTCCAAGGCAAACCATTCAATATTACAGTAATCCAGGCCTATGCCCCAACCAGTAATGCTGAAGAAGCTGAAGTTAATCGGTTCTATGAAGACCTACAAGACCTTTTAGAACTAACACCCAAAAAAGATGTCCTTTTCATTCTAGGGGACTGGAATGCAAAAGTAGGAAGTCAAGAAACACCTGGAGTAACTGGCAAATTTGGCCTTGGAGCACGGAATGAAGCAGGGCAAAGGCTAATAGAGTTTTGTCAAGAGAATTCACTGGTCATAGCAAACACCCTCTTCCAACAACACAAGAGAAGACTCTACACATGGACATCACCAGATGGTCAACACCGAAATCAGATTGATTATATTCTTTGTAGCCAAAGATGGAGAAGCTGTATACAGTTAGCAAAAACAAGACCAGGAGCTGACTGTGGCTCAGATCATGAACTCCTTATTGCGAAGTTCAGACTTAAATTGAAGAAAGTAGGGAAAACCACTAGACCATTCAGATATGACCTCAATCAAATCCCTTATGATTATACAGTGGAAGTGAGAAATAGATTTAAGGGACTAGATCTGATAGATAGAGTGTCTGATGAACTCTGGACAGAGGTTCGTGACATTGTACAGGAGACAGGGAACAAGACCATCCCCATGGAAAAGAAATGCAAAAGAGCGAAATGGCTGTCTGAGGAGGCCTTACAAATAGCTGTGAAAAGAAGAGAAGCGAAAAGCAAAGGAGAAAAGGAAAGATATAAGCATCTGAATGCAGAGTTCCAAAGAATAGCAAGGAGAGATAAGAAAGACTTCCTCAGTGATCAATGCAAAGAAATAGAGGAAAACAACAAAATAGGAAAAACAAGAGACCTCTTCAAGAAAATTAGAGATTCCAAGGGAACATTTCATGCAAAGATGGGCTCGATAAAGGACAGAAATGGTATGGACCTAACAGAAGCAGAAGATATTAAGAAGAGGTGGCAAGAATACACAGAAGAACTGTACAAAAAAGATCTTCCCGACCAAGATAGTCACGATAACGTGATCACTGACCTAGAGCCAGACATCTTGGAATGTGAAGTCAAGTGGGCCTTAGAAAGCATCACTACTAACAAAGCTAGTGGAGATGATGGAATTCCAGTTGAGCTATTACAAGTCTTGAAAGATGATGCTGTGAAAGTGCTGCACTCAATATGGCAGCAGATTTGGAAAACTCAGCAGTGGCCACAGGACTGGAAGAGGTCAGTCTTCATTCCAATCCCAAAGAAACGCAATGCCAAAGAATGCTCAAACTACCGGACAATTGCCCTCATCTCACACGCTAGCAAAGTCATGCTCAAAATTCTCCAAGCCAGGCTTCAGCAATATGTAAACCGTGAACTCCCAGATGTTCAAGCAGGTTTTAGAAAAGGCAGAGGCACCAGAGATCAAATTGCCAACATCCGCTGGATCATGGAGAAAGCAAGAGAGTTTCAGAAAAACATCTATTTCTGCTTCATTGACTATGCCAAAGCCTTTGACTGTGTGGATCACAATAAACTGTGGAACATTCTGAAAGAGATGGGAATCCCAGACCACCTGACCTGCCTCTTGAGAAACCTGTATGCAGGTCAGGAAGCAACAGTTAGAACTGGACATGGAACAACAGACTGGTTCCAAATAGGAAAAGGTGTACGTCAAGGTTGTATATTGTCACCTTGCTTATTTAACTTATATGCAGAGTACATCATGAGGAACGCTGGGCTGGAAGAAGCACAAGCTGGAGTCAAGATTGTTGGGAGAAATATCAATAACCTCAGATATGCAGATGACACTACCCTTATGGCAGAAAGTGAAGAGGAACTCAAAAGCCTCTTGATGAAAGTGAAAGAGGAGAGTGAAAAGGTTGGTTTGAAGCTCAACATTCAGAAAACAAAGATCATGGCATCTGGTCCCATCACTTCATGGGAAATAGATGGAAAAACAGTGGAAACAGTGTCAGACTTTGTTTTTTTGGGCTCCAAAATCACTGCAGATGCTGACTGCAGCCATGAAATTAAAAGACGCTTGCTCCTTGGAAGGAAAGTTATGACCAACCTTGATAGTATATTAAAAAGCAGAGACATTACTTTGCCAACCAAGGTCCGTCTAGTCAAGGCAATGGTTTTTCCCGTGGTCATGTATGGTTGTGAGAGTTGGACTGTGAAGAAGGCTGATCGCCGAAGAATCGATGCTTTTGAACTGTGGTGTTGGAGAAGACTCTTGAGAGTCCCTTATACTGCAAGGAGATCCAACCAGTCCATTCTAAAGGAGATCAATCCTGGATGTTCATTGGAGGGACTGATGCTAAAGCTGAAACTCCAATACTTTGGCCACCTCATGCGACGAGTTGACTCACTGGAAAAGACTCTGATGCTGGGAAAGGTTGGGGGCGGGAGGAGAAGGGGACGACGGAGAATGAGATGGCTGGATGGCATCACCGACTCTGTGGACATGAGTTCGAGTGTACTCCGGGAGTTGGTGATGGACAGGGAGGCCTGGCGTGCTGTGATTCATGGGGTCGCGGAGAGTCGGACACGACTGAGCGACTGAACTGAACTGAACTGATAATGCCACATGACAACGGGCATTATGATAAAATTGGTTATGTCTCAGGAATTCAAAGTGTATAAATATTCAGTCATTTCAGTTCAGTCGCTCAGTCGTGTCCGACTCTTTGCGACCCCATGAATCACAGCACACCAGGCCTCCCTGTCCATCACCAATTCCCGGAGTTCACTCAAACTCATGTCCATTGAGTTGGTGATGCCATCCAGCCATCTCATCCTCTGTCGTCCCCTTCTCCTCCTGCCCTCAGTCCCTCCCAGCATCAGAGTCTTTTCCAGTGAGTCAACTCTACGCATGAGGTGGCCAAAGTATTGGAGTTTCAGCCTCAGCATCAGTCCTTCCATTGAACACCCAGGATCGATCTCCTCTAGAATGGACGGGTTGGATCTCCTTGCAGGCCAAGGAACTCTCAAGAATCTTCTCCAGCAACACAGTTCAAAAGCATCAGTTCTTTGGAGATCAGCTTTCTTCACAGCCCAACTCTCACATCCATACATGACCACTGGAAAACCATAGCCTTTACTAGACGGACCTTTGTTGGCAAAGTAATATCTCTGCTTTTTAATATACTATCAAGGTTGGTCATAACTTTTCTTCCAAGGAATAAGCGTCTTTATTTTCATGGCTTCAACCAGCATCCGCAGTGATTTTGGAGCCCCCCAAAATAAAGTCTGACACAGTTTCCACTGTTTCCCTATCTAATTCCCACGAAGTAATGGGACCAGAGGCCATGATATTTGTTTTCTGAATGTTGAGCTTCAAGCCAAACTTTTCACGCTCCTCTTTCACTTTCATCAAGAGGCTTTTGAGTTCCTCTTCACTTTCTGCCATAAGGGTGGTATCATCTGCATATCTGAGGTTATTGATATTTCTCCCGGCAATCTTGATTCCAGCTTGTGCTTCCTCCAGCCCAGCGTTCCTCATGATGTACTCTGCATATAAGTTAAATAAGCAGGGTGACAATCTACAACCTTGACGTACTCCTTTTCCTATTTAGAACCAGTCTGTTGTTCCATGTCCAGTTCTAACTGTTGCTTCCTGTCCTGCATACAGGTTTCTCAAGAGGCAGGTCAGGTGGTCTGGTATTCCCATCTCTTTCAGAATGTTCCACAGTTTATTGTGATCCACACAGTCAAAGGCTTTGGCATAGTCAATGAAGCAGAAATAGATGTTTTTCTGGAACTCTCTTGCTTTCTCCATGATCCAGCGGATGTTGGCAATTTGATCTCTGGTGCCTCTGCCTTTTCTAAAACCTGCTTGAACATCTGGAAGTTCATGGTTAACATACTGCTAAAGCCTGACTTGGAGAATTTTGAGCATGACTTTACTAGCATGTGAGATGAGTGCAATTGTGCGGTAGTTTCAGAATTCTTTGGCATTGGAATGAAGACTGACCTTTTCCAGTCCTGTGGCCACTGCTGAATGTTTCCAAATTTGCTGGTATATTGAGTGCAGCACTGACCTTTTCCAGTCCTGTGGCCGCTGCTGAATGTTTCCAAATTTGCTGGTATATTGAGTGCAGCACTTTCACAGCATCATCTTTCAGCATTGAAATAGCTCAACTGGAATTCTATCACCTCCACTAGCTTTGCTCGTAGTGATGGTCTCTAAGGCCCACTTGACTTCACATTCCAAGATGTCTGGCTCTAGGTCAGTGATCACACCATCGTGATTATCTTGGTCATGAAAATCTTTTTTGTCCAGTTCTTCTGTGTATTCTTGCCACCTCTTCTTAATATCTTCTGCTTCTGTTAGGTCCATACCATTTCTGTCCTTTATCGAGCCTATCTTTTCATGAATTGTTCCCTTGGTATCTCAAATTTTCTTGAAGAGATCTCTTGTTTTTCCTATTCTGTTGTTTTCCTCTATTTCTTTGCATTGATCACTGAAGAAGGCTCTCTTATCTCTCCTTGCTATTCCAGGAAATTAAAATATCAAGAGATAGATATTATATACACATACATACATAAATACTACAGATTGATATATATAAAGAGTAAAATGATAAAACTTTGGAATGTATTATAAGAATATTTGTATGATTTCCGAGTAGAGATTTCATAAACATGGTGTAAGAAGCACTAAACAAAAAGGTAATGATACGTTGAAATTTCTTTGTAAGTTTCCATAAAGATTAAAACATGTCACACGGTGGAAGAATATATTCATAACACATTTTACCAAAAAATAAATATATTCAAATAAAGGAATAACACCTAAAGGGAAAATGACAAATTACCAGAGCACACTGAAATAGATATTCTGAAAACAAATAACCATTTAAACATATGTGTTCAATTATTTTTGCATATATTCAAAAAAGGTAAGGACAACAAAATAAAGAGAAATGAAAGAAGTTAAGGAAAATAAAGACTACTCTATTTCCCTTGCAAAAGCACTAGAAATAAAAGCTACCAACTTGCTTTTGTTTTTTTATTGAGCAACTTACTGACGTTATGGTGTAAAAAATTCCTACAGTCTCATGCAGAAGAGTTGAAATGTGATTGGAGAAATTCTCAGTGCTGATACTATAACTGGCCCCATCTCCTATACTCCTTTTGAAGTAACTTTATTATCAGTGGTAACTTTTCAAATGCAGTGCCTTTTTATACTTTATAAGATTCTTCAGGTGTTTGTTCATGTATTAAATACATGTTTGTATTCTTTTCTATTTAAATTTATTTTTAAATTACGAAAGTATGATAACATATTTACAGAAGACTTGGAAAATACAGAACAAGGTTACATACAGTTCCACTATATATAACCAGTATATTTAATAGATAAATTAAGATTTTTAGTTGGAATTTCAATATCAAGCTCTCAAAAATTAGTAGAATGACTGGACTTAAAAGTAGGAGAAGGCAATGGCACCCCACTCGTCCTCTTGCCTGGAAAATCCTATGGGTGGAGGAGCCTGGTGGGCTGCAGTCCATGGGGTCGCTAAGAGTCGGACACGACTGAGCGACTTCACTTTCACTTTTCTCTTTCATGCATCGGAGAAAGAAATGGCAGCCCACTCCAGTGTTCTTGCCTGGAGAATCCCAGAGACGGGGGAGCCTGGTGGGCTGCCGTCTATGGGGTCGCACAGAGTCGGATACGACTGAAGCGACTTAGCAGCAGCAGCAGCAACAGCAGACTTAAAAGTAGGGGGATACAGTGGATCTGAAAAGCATTGTGAACAAATTCAACATAATTAAACCTTATACGATTTTCACACAACACTACCAATGCAGGAGACAAAGGTTTCATCCCTTATCCGAGAAGACCCCGCACGCCTCAGAGCAGCCAAGCCTTCGAGTCACAACTGCTGAGTCAGCGCTCCGAGCCAGGGCGCTGCAACCGCTGAGCGCCCGCGCCGCGCCTGCGGAAGCCCGCACGCCCTCGAGCCAGTGTTCCAGCAGAGAGGGCTGCGTGCCAAAGCACGCAGAGTGAAGACCCAGCTCAGACAAAAATATCTAAACAAATAAAAAAAAAAAAATTAGCAAAATATGCTTTAAAAAAATGCATTTACCAATGCAAACGTAAGAGATCTCTCTATTGGTAAATGCATTCTTTTTTTTTAAGCATTTTTTGTTTGTTGCTTTTTAAAATTCTCTTTGTTTATGCATCTTTGTCTGTGCTGCGTCTTCATCGCTGCGCGGGCTTTCCTGCTGTTGTGGAGAGCGGGGGCTATTCTCTGGTTGTGACGGACCAGCTTCTCCTGGATCCCTGACTCTAGGGTGACCCTTCAGATGCTGCAGCTCGTGGACTCAGTATTTGCAGCTCTAGTCTGAGGCCTTTCGGCGCTGGCCAAGTTGTTGCGGCGCCTGGGCTTGGTTGCTCCAGAACAGGTGGGGTCTTCTCCTCCAGGGATCAGACCCGGGTCTCCTGAACTGGCAGGCAGGTTCTTCACCACTGAGCCACCAGGGAAGCCCGTTTGTATTCTTTAACAGTCTCTTCATCCAGCGCCATCCTTGGCGAATAATTTTATATAGCATAATCTGTTTGTAAATATGCATTCTGAAGTTCACATGACTTCACCAAAAATGTAGCTGCGTTTAGTAACCATTTTGTAAGTAGACATGTGGCTGTGAACTAATGTTTTTGTCTCCCCAAAGTTTATATGTTGAAGCTTTAACTCCCAATATGATGGTGTTTAGAGGTGGGTCCTTGGAGAAATCATTAGATTTAGAGAAGGTGGGTCGCTGTGATGTGCTTCCGGCCTTTATATGAGGAAGAGATGAGCTTGCTTTTCCCGCCACCATTTGAGGATACGCTGAAAAGGTGGCAGTCTGCCTGCCAGGAGAACCCTCACCAAAACTCCAGTCTGCTGGCACCTTGATCTGGGACTTCCCAGCCTCCAGAACTGCTCAAAAATAATGCGTGTTCTTTAAGACACTTAGTCTGGGGTTTTGTTATTGAAGTCTGAGTTAAGACAGTTGTCATTTAAAAATTGCTCTCAAATTTAAAATTTTTCCTTTAGTCTCTGGAAGATCAAGCTTCTCACTGATTCTGAATGATAACTTCTCTTTTTTGGGAGAACTAGAATTTACACATATTCTTGTAAATACAACAGCATGTTTAGAAGTTCTCATTTGTAATTATTCTTCTGATATGAGATAGTAAGCACCGTTATATTTCTTAGATTGTTGTCTTCTTGTACAGAAACATTTTTTATAATTTAAATGTATTATATTTCTGATTTAATATAATTTGTTCTTTTCACATGATCCACATCCATTCCAGGTAAAGATATTCTATCTCTTTTCAGAGCTATTGTATTTATATTAGTGATGCATTTAACTTATTCTGGCATAGCGTAGTCAGTTTTTATATTAATTAAATGCCAGAGAGAGTACAAAAAGAACCAAACTTTGTATTCACTATAAATATAATTGCTTTCACTTAAAAAAAAAACACATATAGTATTAAGAAAGCATAAAATGCTTTAATAATATATTAGTTTTACTTTATTAAAAAAATAGCTTATAGTAATTAACTTACATATGTCTCTCAAAATGACAACTCAAACGTAGTTTAGTAATGAAAACTTTTCCGTATGACATATAACCAGTAACTGATACTTTAAAAAGCTGGCAATATATTATGACATGATTATTGACACATCTTTAATATGGTAGAAATTATTTGTGGTTTTTCAACTTTCAGCTAGGCCTTATTTCATACGTGGCTTTTATATTCGAGGTCAAACACTGGCTACACTACATTGACTTTCTTTAATTTTATGTAAAATTATAGTCAAATCTGACTGAATGGACATGAGTTTGAGCAAGCTTCGGGAGCTGGTGTTGGACAGGTTAAGACTGGGGTACTGCAGTCCATGGGGTTGCAAAGAGTTGGACATGCAGGACTGAGCGACTGAACTGAACTGATAGGCAAATCTATGACTCCGCTCACTTTGCAATACAGAAATGATCTCTGATTTTAACAAAGGAAGACATGTTATGCAAGCATTTAGATATTTAGAAAATTGTTGCAGACTGGAGAATTCCAAGTTGTAAAAATTAGATCTACCACCAACTTCAAATTTATTGCAGAGGGATCAGAGATTTGATGCACCACAGCTTCCCCACTGTCAGCCTATTGCCTTAGAAGCAAGGAAGTGGTGTCTGCTTCTTTTCAGCCCACCACGCTTCCTGTGAATGCATCTTATTGGTGCAACCTAAACTGTACATGTAACACTGGAGGCAAAGATTTTTGGCAGTATTACAGACATGCAGCCCCTAATACTCAGGAAATCATGGATGGGTTGTAAATGTTCTAAGAACCAACGGAGAATGTCCAGGGCACTCCTCCACAAAAGTAAGTGTTGGAAGATAAAAAGTGGCCATGAGTTATAAACCCTGCATGACAAGGCTGAATTACTACAGTGTAACTTTTCTTTTAGGAAATCAAACTTATTCATTAAAGTAAAGACCAAGATTTCAGAATCCTCCTCATCTTTTCTCCCCTGGTTATAGCTCCCAATGTGACTATTTATCGCATGCATCCACCCTCAAATACATACAAGCCTTGTAGGGAAAAACTCATAAAAATCATTTTAACGCATTTTGCAGGCCTTGAATGAAATCAAACTCTTAGTGAAAAAAATGTATGTTCCTTGATTATAATGAAAAATGCATATGTAGACAGAAAACCAATTTGTTTTTCTCTGTGACTAATTTTCAGTGATTAAAAATAATGGATGGTTTATTCTTTTTTTTCTAAGCATGGGCTTTCATTAATAAAGAAATATTCCTTGTATGTATCATCAAGATATGTTATTAGGCATTTTCTTTTTTTCAACACTATTTATTTGAAATGCTATCATATTTTTATAATGTATGATGTCAAAAAGCTATATCTTTTGGCACAAGTATAGCATTTGGCTATAGAATGAACATTTTTTGGCCCTCTCATTATATTGTGTTTTCATATTATTAGCTAACCACACAACTAAAAACTTGGGCAAGGCCACCACACAAGAGGAACCCCAGGCTTGATAAACACAACCAGCTGTCTCAAACCACCAACTCTTTTCTTTTCTTGGCCCTGAGCCTTCCCTGGAAATGCATCATTTCTGAAAGATCATTCCTACTTAATCAAATATATACAAAGGAATTGCCCCTTTCTTTTTATGTCTTTTACAATTAAGACTCACAAATTCCCACAAAGCAAATTAAATCCAAACTCTGTCCTCAAGCTGATTGAATAAAAATATTAAATGTGGTAGAAATGTGGGGACATTGTGTTTTTCATTCCTTGAGTTTACAATAGCATAATATATATATATTTCCCTATTCCCATAGTCAGGCTTAATGATTTCTAATATTTGTTTTCCTATGAAAGTGTCTTTCTCATTCTATTCTTGTCTTTTATTTCTATAAATATTGATTCCAGACCAGCTTCCCACAAGCATATATTTATATATATATATTACACATATATATATATGCATATATATATGTAATTAATCTTTTATTGGTCTTCTCTGCTGGGTGACTCAGAGGCAAAGAATCCCCCTGCAATGCAGGAGACTCTGAGATGTGGGTTTGATCCCTGGGTCAGGAAGATACCCTGGAGGAGAAAATGCAACACCCTCTGGTAATCTTGCCTGGAACATCCCACAGACTGAGGAGTCTGGCAGGCTACAGTCCATGGGGTTGCAAAAGAGTTGGATATGACTGACTAAACAATAAAAAAATCTTTCCTTGAGATAGCTATTTGGTATCAGTTCAGTTCATACAGTCTTTCTTGTACAATTCTAAATTTAATTCTGAGAGTCCTTATGAAATTTCCTGCAGATATACATAAATACATCTTAAAGTGTTCTCAGGTCTATGCGGTTATAAAACACTAGAAGAGCTTAAGTAATATCAGCAATGACTTCCATAGCTTTGTATAGTGGCTAACACATTTAGTAACCACTTACTTATGGGCAGAAATTGAATGAAACTGAGTTGATTTAGAGTAGACCATTTTTCCCTGGAGAAGCAAATGGCAACCCACTCCAATATTCTTTCCTGGAAAAACCCACGGACAGAGGAGAGTGGTGGGCTACAGTCCGTGGGGTCGCAAAGAGTCTGAAACAACTGAGCACACTTGCACCAACACCATGTTTAGCAGTGCTATTGAAGGAAGAGCTTTAAGGCCATTCCCTATAACTCAGGACCACAGCACTGGAAAAAGTTATAAAAAAACACAAAAATTAAAGAAACTTTAAAAAAAATTCACAAAATCATCTGGAAACTTTCTGAAATTGTTAAATGGACTTTTTAAAAAAATATTTTAAAAGTATTCTTTCAACTATCAGTTTGATATTAAATAGGGTAAATGGAACTGTTACCTATATTCTTGATCTGATGTAATTTTAAAACAAAGACTTCACATGGACGATTCTTTTTTCTGAATTTAGCATTCAGTTCAGTTCAGTTCAGTCGCTCAGTCGTGTCTGATTCTTTGCGAACCCCATGAACGGCAGCAGGCCAGCCCTCCCTGTCCATCACCAAATCCCAGAGTTCACTCAAAATCATGTACATTAAGTCGGTGATGCCATCCAGCCATCTCATTCTCTGTCGTCCCCCTCTCCTCCTGCCCCCAATCCTTCCCAGCATCAGAGTCTTTTCCCTACTTTCTTCAATTTAAGTCTGAATTTGGCAATAAGGAGTTTATCATCTGAGCCACAGTCAGCGCCTGGTCTTGTTTTTGCTAACTGTTTAGAGCTTCTCCATCTTTGGCTGCAAAGAATATAATCAATCTGATATCGGTGTTGACTATCTGGTGATGTCCATGTGTAGTCTTTTCTTGTGTTGTTGGAAGAGGGTGTTTGCTATGACCAGTGTGTTCTCTGGGCAAAACTCTATTAGCCTTTGCCCTGCTTCATTCCATGCTCCAAGGCCAAATTTGCCTATTATTCCAGGTGTTTCTTGACTTCCTACTTTGCATTCCAGTCCCCTGATGCTGCTGCTGCTGCTGCTGCTGCTAAGTCGCTTCAGTCGTGTCCGACTCTGTGTGACCCCATGGACGGCAGCCGACCAGGCTCCGCTGTCCCTGGGATTCTCCAGGCAAGAACACTGGAGTGGGTTGCCATTTCCTTCCAGTCCCCTAGAATGAGTTCAGTTCAGTTCAGTCGCTCAGTCGTGTCCGACTCTTAGTGACCCCATGAACCACAGCAAGCCAGGCCTCCCTGTCCATCACCAACTCCCGGAGTTCACTCAAACTCATGTCCACAGAGTCGGTGATGCCATCCAGCCATCTCATTCTCTGTCGTCCCCATCTCCTCCTACCCTCAATCGCTCCCAGCATCAGAGTCTTTTCCAGTGAGTCAACTCGTTGCATGAGGTGGCCAAAGTATTGGAGTTTCAGCTTTAGCATCAGTCCTTCCAATGAACACCCAGGATTGATCTCATTTAGAATGGACTGTTTGGATCTCCTAGCAGTCCAATGGATTCTCAAGAGTCTTTTCCAGCACCACAGTTCAAAAGCATCAATTCTTCGGCGATCAGCTTTCTTCACAGTCCAACTCTCACATCCATACATGACCACGGGAAAAACCATAGCCTTGACTAAACAGACCTTGGTTGGCAAAGTAATGTCTCTGCTTTTTAATATGCTATCTGGGCTGGTCATAACTTTCCTTCCAAGGAGTAAGCGTCTTTTAATTTCATGGCTGCAATCAGCATCTGTAGTGATTTTGGAGCCCCCAAAAATAAAGTCTGACACTGTTTCCACTGTTTCCCCATCTATTTCCCAAGAAGTGAAGGGACCAGATGCCATGATCTTCATTTTCTGAATGTTGAGCTTCAAGCCAAACTTTTCGTTCTCCTCTTTCACTTTCATCAAGAGGCCTTTGAGTTCCTCTTCACTTTCTGCCATAAGTGTGGTGTCATCTGCATATCTGAGGTTATTGATATTTCTCCCAGCAATCTTGATTCCAGCTTGTGCTTCTTCCAGCCCAGAATTCCTCATGATGTACTCTGCATATAAGTTAAATAAGCAGGGTGACAATATACAGCCTTGACATACTCCTTTTCCTATTTGGAATCAGTCTGTTGTTCCATGTACAGTTCTGACTGTTGCTTCCTGACCTGCATACAGGTTTCTCAAGAGGCAGGTCAGGTGGTCTGGTATTCCCATCTCTCTCAGAACTTTCCACAGTTTATTGTGATCCACACAGTCAAAGGCCTTGGCATAGTCAATGAAGCAGAAATAGATGTTTTTCTGGAACTCTCTTGCTTTCTCCATAATCCAGCGGATGTTGGCAATTTGATCTCTGGTGCCTCTGCCTTTTCTAAAACCTGCTTGAACATCAGGAAGTTCACGATTCACAGATTGCTGAAGCCTAGCTTGGAGAACTTTGAGCATGACTTTACTAGCGTGTGAGATGAGTGCAATTGTGTGGTAGTTTGAGCATTCTTTGGCATTGCCTTTTTTTGGGATTGGAATGAAGACTGACCTTTTCCAGTCCTGTGGCCACTGCTGAGTTTTCCAAATTTGCTGAATGAAAAGGACATCTTTTTTGGGTGTTAGTTCTAAAAGGTCTTGTAGGTCTTCATAGAACCGTTCAACTTTGGCTTCTTCAGCTTTACTGGTTGGGGCATAGGCTTGGATTACTGTAATATTGGATGTTTTGCCTTGGAAATGAACAGAAATCATTCTGTCGTTTTTAAGATTGCATCCAAGTACTGCATTTCGGACTCTTTTGTTGACTATGATGGCTACTCCATTTCTTCTAAGGGATTCCTGCCCACAGTAGCAGATATAATGGTCATCTGAGTTAAATTCACCCATTCCAGTCCATTTTAGTTCTCTGATTCCTAGAATGTCGACGTTCACTCTTGCCATCTCCTGTTTGACCACTTCCAATTTGCCTTGATTCATGGACCTAACATCCAGGTTCCTATGCAATACTGCTCTTTACAGCATTGGACCTTGCTTCTATCACCAGTCACATCCATAACTGGGTATCGGTTTTGCTTTGCTTCCATCCCTTCCTTCCTTCTGGAGTTATTTCTCCACTGATCATCAGTAGCATACTGGGCACCTACCGACCTGGGGAAATCCTCATTCAATATCTTATTATTTTGCCTTTTGATACTGTTCATGGGGTTCTCAAGGCAAGTATACTGAAGTGGTTTGCCATTCCCTTCTCCAGTGGACCACATTCGGCTGTGGTCCGTGTGATCAGATCAACTAGTTTCCTGTGATTATGATTTCAGTGTGTCTGCCCTCTGATGCCCCCTCGCAATACCTACTGTCTTATTTGGGTTTCTCTTACCTTGGTCGTGGGATATCTCTTCACAGCTGCTCCAGCAAAGCGCAGCTGCTGCACCTTACCTTGGAGGAGGGGTATCTCCTCAGGGCCTGCCCTCCCAACCGTGAACGTGTAGTAGGTCCTCTCGGCCGCTGGCCCTGGCCTCGGGCATGGGGTAGCTCCTCTCAGCCGTGCTCCTGTGCGTGGTCAGTTGTGCACATTAATATAACATTAATTTAATATATGGAAAGCATCTTTGCTAAGATGGCACACATTGGACTTTTGGCTTTAAATTAAGATTTATAATTATTTATTTTCTCATGAAATATCTATGATCCCTCTTATCTTATGTCAGGTATATTGATGTTTTGCTTACCCCCATGTATTCAGTTCCTAATACAGAGCTGTTACACATATGTGTTGAGTGAACCAGTGAAGGTAAACTAACCGCGATTTCAATCTTCCTAGAGCCTGGAAGATTTTCTAGAGAGTTTCAAAAGTCTAAAAACACTAGGACTTTTCTAAATATTCTGTTACTGAAGTCATGCATGCTTCACAAACTATAATTGAGTATTATAATAGCTAAAAATTATGATAAACTGGCTAGATTAGTGATCTGAATTTACATGGTTTATTCAAGAGTAATGTAAGTGTCAGCCACCAAGTTCTTGGACTGAGGATGCAGTTTTCATAGCGATGAAAATCAGCAAAAAAGAGATATGTCCATTTTGAGGGAAAATTGTATGAAGAATATCTTCCACTCAAGGCATTTTATCAGTCTAATTTCTCAGGACAGCTTATGCTGATTTTGACATAATTAAAAGGTTTTATGACAAAGTTTAGTAGTAAACATTCTGCAAAGAATCTAGAGATTCAAGTGAAAGGAGTTTGAAGTTATAATATTCATGGAAAATTTTCTTAGCAAAAAATATTAGGCAGACAATCATTTAAAGTTTCATTTTCACAGTAATACAAAGTGTGAGAAGCAAAATGGAATGGGAATAAAGAGGCAAGAAGTTGGTGTTGTTGCAAGAATATGTTTCACAGTGCTGTGAAAAATATTTTTTAAATGCTATTCACACTATCCAGAATATTTAAGGTGAATGAGAGACCTGATTCCATGAGTAAGAAAAGTCAAAGCAAGCAATTGCTAGAGTTATTGACTGAAGCTGAAGCTCTGATATTTTGGCCACCTGATGCAAAGAACTGACTCATTGGAAAAGATCCTGTTTCTGGAAAGATTGAAGGCAGAAAGAGAAAGGTGGGGCAAAGGATGAGATGGTTGGAGGGCATCACCGACTCAATGGACTTGAATTTGAGTAAGCTCAGGGAGAGGGTGGAGGACAGAGGAGCCTGGCGTGCTGCAGCCCATGGGGTCACAAAGAGTCAGACAAGACTGAGTGACTGACAGCAACAAACTTCAGAGTACTCAGTGATAACTGATAATTTCATTCACATCACAAACTGATCCAATTTGTGTCCTAAAGAACAAAACAAAAATGAAACTGGAGACTGGATTGAAGGAAACAAGAAGTGAAGATAAGAATCACATGAGTCATTACTAGAGAAGCTCTGGTGAGCAATGAGCTAAGGCAACAACAGAAGGACAGACAGGAGGAGGAGAAGTTCTTCAGCTAGGGGATCTTCCAGACCCAGGGACTGAAGCTGTGTATCCTGCATGGCAGGCAGATTCTTTACCATCTGAGTCACCAGGGAAGCTGATGCATTTTCTGGATCATATGGCAACTCTACTTTTAGATGTCTGAGGACCCTCCACATGGTTTTCCATAGTGGCCACACCACCTTACATTCACACCAACACTGTAGGAGGTTTCCCTTTTCTCCCCATCCTGTCCAGAATTTGCTATCTGTAGATTTTCTTAATGATTGCCATTCTGACTGCTATAGTATCATAATTCATTGTGGAAAACACAGCTTTTTAAAGTGACTAAAAAATAAATAGAAAACCTGATTACTCTTATGCAATTAAATACATTAAAGCCATAATAAAGACTCTTCCCCAAAAGAAAATCTGGGTCCAGACAGCATCAGCAGTGAATTCTTCCAAATACTAAGAAAGAAATTTTACAGACTCCTTAGGAGTATATAAGCAAGCATAGCTTCAATCTTAAGTTGACAAAGTATTACAAGAGAGGAAAATTGTAGGCCAATTTTCACAATTCTAAATGCAAAGTTCAGTGATATACAAAATGGCAAATAAACCTAATTTGAGTTTATATTAGGAGGGTAATGCGAAACTAATTTTGACATTCTACTTCTCTCCAAGAAATGGAACGGCTAACTAACTACAAGATACCAAGTACCAATAAGCACTACCCTCTGTCCAACCACCAAGTCACAAGGTCATACAGGCCCAGTAACAACATAGTGAAGATGGAACTGGTACACATACAGGTTAAGCATGAATAGGATCAGAAGGCACAGAGAAGTTGCTGCTGCTACTGCTAAGTCACTTCAGATGTGTCCGACTCTGTGTGACCCCACAGACGGAAGCCCACCAGGCTCCCCCGTCCCTGGGATTCTCCAAGCAAGAACACTGGAGTGGGTTGCCATTTCCTTCTCCAATGTGTGAAAGTGAAAAGTGAAAGTGAAGTCGCTCAGTCATGTCTGACTCGTAGCGACCCCACGGACTGCAGCCTACCAGGCTCCTCCAATCCATGGGGGATTCTCCAGGCAATACTGGAATGGCTTGCCATTGCCTTCTCACAGAGAAGTTAAGCTGGCCTGAATTCTCATGCCATCTATTACTATTGCGCTGACAAGTAGCCCTCATTCTATGCTTATTGCTGTATAGAGAGTTTCTTATGGTCAATCAGCAGAAAATGAAAATTCAGATTTGGGTTCACAAAGGCTTCTTTAACTAGGTGTATGTATCCAGACTAATAATAGGCTGCTGCTCTACTAGACCCCCACAAGAGGAGCTCAAAGATCGGCAAGAAGGAACATCTTCTTAATCGACCAACTTCAGGAAGTATATTTCATCATCTACTTGGTGTGGAAAGCGAATTGGCTTTAAATAAAAATATATACAGTTTCATAAGCAGTGACTAATGCCTTGGCTGGTTGTTCAGAGTCCTAGAAGGAAAAATATTGGAAGGCTAGGGATAAAGAGTTTCAAAGAAGAAACATGCAGATGAACATATGGGTTTGGTCATGAAGTGAGAAAATCTAAGCTTCACATGTTAGCACTTACCAAAGAGCGTATTCGGCGCTGATACATTGAACAGTCGGGCAGACAGAATGACTTTGCTGTTTAACATGAGCCAGCTCCAGTGTGGTAAATGGTCAAACTAATAGAGTAGCTGCAGTGGAAATGATAGAGGTTATTGCAAGGCTTCCATAACTGAAAGCTCAGCTACTAGCAGAAGAAATCTATATGCTGTGCTTAAGTGCTCAGTCATGTCTGACTGTGCGACCCCATGGACTGTAGGCTCCTCTGTCCATGGGGATTCTCCAGGCAAGAATACTGGACTGGCCTGCCATGCCCTCCTCCAGGGGATCTTCCCAACCCAGGGATCAAACTCAGGTCTCCCACATTGCAGGCAGATTCTTTACCAGCTGAGCTACCAGGGAAGCCCCAGAAGAAACCTATGCTGACTCCTAAATATGGCACCACCTCTGGAAGATACTAAGTACTTGAGTAATTACATCGAACCTTTTGTTTAACTCCAATTTTGTATTGGAGTGCAGCCGATTAACAATGTTGTGGTAGTTTCAGGTGAACAGAAAAGGAAGGCATTCATACATATACTTGTATCCATTCTTCCTCAAATTGAACTTTTCTTATTCCTAGAAAAGGTGAAGATTCATTTTTTACTGGAAAGACGCATATATTTACATACAAATTTACCTTTCTTGCCTGTAAGTTCTCAGCTTGCTTCAGAATCCCAGGATGAAGAATATTTGAACTACTTTCTAGAGCATCAGATTTGTCAATGTAGTATCCAATTCCATATTAGATCAGACCGTGGGTCCTGCTCTATGGCAGCAGGGGGGTTCAATGGGTATACACTCAAGAGATCCTCTAGCTCAGTGGCCCCAACATCTTTGGCACCAGGGGCCAGTTTTGCAGAGGGCAGTTTTCCACAGCCCAGGCTTGGGGGAAGGTTTCAAGATGATTCAAGTACATTACATTTATTGTTCACTTAATTTCTATGATTATTACTTTGTGACATAAAACATGATTGTACATCTCATCACAATGCAGGACCAGTGGAAGCCCTGAGCTTGTTTTTCTGCAAAAAGATGGTCCCCTCCAGGGGTGACAAGAGACAGTGTCACATGAAGTGTGCAGCTGAAGTCCAATCCACTCCCTCATCTCATTTTGGTTGCTGTCACTAGAGAAAACACTGCTTTACAAATATAGGATGTTGGAAATGGAACCAGACTTTTCAGGGCATTTGTGGCAGTCTTGGGATATTCTGCCTTGAGTTTAATCCAGAACATATGGAGATTTAAAATTGTCTCAAGCATACTTTTCAGGAAACCATCATTTGTGATCTCCAGCAGTTGATCCCCTTCTAACACAAATAGAGTTGATTCACCCAGATTCAAATGGGTCATGGATTCATTCCTTCCCAACTCGAAGGTCTTTTGTGGTTTGGAAGTAATGCTCAAACTCTTTTGAAAGCGGAGATAGGGAATCATAAACTCTCTGGGAGAAAGAATGCCCTGGATCAATCTCTTTCAAAATCTCTGCTAATGTTCGAAATCCCAATATTCACCCGTAATTACAGTTTGGCTTTGAGTGCAGCCACTTTGTCTGCTCACTTGAACACAGCTGTTCTCCCCTGAAGTGACTGAGTTCAGGTTGAGTGTGTCACACAAGTAAGCAAGTTTTGCAACCCAATCTGTGCCACTGAAATCTGCCGTCAGTGGTGATTGTTTTTCTAAAAGAAATCTCTGGAGTGGCTCTCATTAACTCAAAACCTCTGGCCAGTGATACACATTTCGAAAGCAATCTCACTTCTATATACAAGGCAAGAAGTGTGCCCTGTGTTCATTTCTTCACAGAGCTGCACAAACAGACTGAATTAAAGGCATGGGCTTTAATGCGGTTGAAAATTTTAACCACATCCTGCAAGATATTGTTAAGTTCAGGTGGTATTTTTTGGTTCGCCATCATTTCTCTATAGATGATACAAATACATAGATTCACATTCAGAAATGACCTCTTTGACTCAAAGAATGATACCAGAAAGCCATCCAGTCATAACAGCCACTGTGTCCATGCGTCTACCAACACAAAGTGACCAATTTAGTTTTCCTGATATATAATCATTTAAAGATTTGAATAGTTCTCCAGCTGTGGTATTAGTTGGCAACAAAAGGGCACGTAACATTTCCTCCTGCACATCCTCCTGAAAATAGAGCTCACAACCCCCAGCATTGTTGCCTTGACAACATCCGTAGACCTATCAACCTGGATTGCATGTCACCGTGACTCATTAATCCTCTCTGACAACTGTGCCCCAATATTCTCTCCTATTTCATTAATTCATATAATTATTCTGTTCTGTTTAGTCACTCAGTCATGCCCAACTCTTTGCCTCCCTGTCCATGGGATTTTTCAAGCAAAAATACTGGAGTGGCATGCCATTTCCTCCTCCAGGGAATCTTCCCAACCCAGGGAGCAAACCTGCTTCTCCCCTGCCTCCTGTATTGCTGGTGGATTCTTCATCCATTGCCATCTCGGAAGTCCTCATCTAATAATGGTGCCAACCGAAAGTGGAACACGTGTCACAATTTGAACTGCATCCTTTTCTAAAAGTTTTCAACAAATGTCCCTAAAATCAGGCAGATTCAACTCTAAGCCAGTAGTAAAGGGCTTCTTTCCTTTAGCAATATGGTCAATTGCTGTTGTTCAGTCACCAAATCCTGCCTGACTCTTTGTAACCCCATGGACTGCAGCACACCAGGCTTCCCTGTCCCTCACTATCTCCTGGAGTTTGCTTAAACTCATGTCCATTGAGCCGGTGATGCCATCCAATCACCTCATCTTCTTTGCCCCCTTATCCTGCCTTCAATCTTTCCCAGCATCAGGGTCATTTTCAATGAGTCGGCACTTTGCATCAGGTGGCCAATGTATTGGAGCTTCAGTTTCAGCCTCAGTCCTTCCAATGAATATTCAGGGTTGATTTCCTTTTAGGATCAACTAGCTTTATCTCTTTTCAGTCCAAGGGATGCTCCAGAGTCTTCTTCAGCACCACAATTCAAAAGCATCAATTCTTCAGTGCTCAGCCTTCTTTATGATCCAATCTCCTGGAGAAGGAAATGGAAACCCACTCCAGTATTCTTGCCTGGGAAATCCCATGAACAGATGAGCCTGGCAGGCTACAGTCCATGGGGTTGCAAGAGTTGGACACGATGAAGTGACTACACGCCCCCCCCCATCACATTGGTACATGATTACTAGAAAAAACATAGCTTTGACTATACGGACTTTTGTTGGCAAAGTGATGTCTCTGCTTTTTAATACATTGTCTAGGTTTGTCAGCTTTCCTCTCAAGGGGCAAGTGTCTTTAAGCCAGTGAGAATGATGCTCTCAGTTCAGACACATTTGTTGAAGTAGTTGGTGACTCTCAGTGAGTGCTTCTGTTCTTGATGTTCACATTTTTTTTTTCTTTTGGAAAAACCCCAAAGGCTTATGTTTTAACACAGTGTGCTTGGTCCCCATGTGGTGGAGCAGTTTGGAAGGCCTCGTGACTTTGTTGGATAGCTGGTCACCACAGGTTATACAAAGCTGGCTTGAAGAATCTGAATCACCTGTTGGAATGACTCTTGAGCAGGACTCTGTATTTGCTTTTAAACGTAGCTTTCTTTTTGTTGGCAGTCTTAGAGTCTTCTGCTGTCTCATCATTGGATCTTCCCCCCTTTCAAAGAAGCTCTCCAGTGATGTTTGTTTTTTAATCATTTTGGCCACGGTTAGCTTATGAATATTGTTACTGAGACAAGTGCACGGTGCAGGGAAGAGGCACAGATGGAACCAGTAAATAAAAGAGTGGATGGACTATGCACGGACTAAGTGTTGGATTCCAAATTAACGCCTGCCGCCAGATGCAGCTGTACAACTGAGTCCATCATCTCGCTTGCTGCTATAAAACCTGCCACCAGATGCAGCTTAATTGCCACTTGCCATTCCCTGATCGGGCTTTGATATGCATCTGCAAGGAATTGATTTATTATGGTCTCTTTGCCGTCAAACCTCTCTGCTAATGATAATTAATATTTGCAGCCGCTCCCCAGCACTAGCATCACTGCCCCAGTTCCACCTCAGATCATCAAGTATTTGATTCTTATAGGAACAAGCAACCTAGATCCCTGCGTGTGCAATTCATAGCAGAGTTAATGCTCCTAGAAGACCCTGATGCCAAAGCTGATTGACAGGAGGCAGAGCTCAGGCAGTAACACGAGCCGTGGGAGCAGCTTAAATACACTTAGAGCTAAGTGAAGCTCGGCTCACTCACCACTGCTCACTTCTGCTGTGCGACTGGATTCCTCGCAGGCCATGAACCGGGAGCTGGGAACCCCTACTTTAGATCCATTGCAAGCCCCACCACTCAGAAATTGCCAGCCTGACAGTGAAACGGATTAGCTATTTGAAGTCACAGCTGGGGCTTCAGCTTGGGAATATCAGTGTGGAGATGGGGTACCATCCTCTATAAAACAATATACTCTAAATTGACGATATTGTCTGTGGCCCCATGGGTACAGACTCATATCTGGTAACCAAGGATTGGAAATAGGAATGGCTCCACTTAATTATTAATGATGATCTAATTGAGGAACTTAGGCTTCCTGAAACTCTGGGCTCTTTAGGTTTAGAGTTCCTTATTCTTCCCACCAGGGACCACAGCAAGACTTTTTTCTAAACTTTAAGTAAGCTATGGCTGTTACTGGTCACCTTAGCCTTCTGTTTCAAGAGACCAAGAGGGAAGTAATGAAATCACATCTGATAGGGGTAATTGGTCATGATCATCTGGATCATTTGCATGATCCTATTATACACTTGAGGCAAGCAATAGTATATTTGGTTCCTTGTGAACAATACTACTTCTTTATTTATAATTTAATACTTAAATATACTCTCCAATAATCTTCTTGTATATAAAATTTCAACCACATCTATTTTCTGGGAAACCTATCTTGAGGCAAAGGTATTAACATTTGGTGTGTTCATAGAGCATGCCATTATATGAAATGAATATATGATAAATTGAATATATGAGAAGAGAAAAATAGTAATAAACATTTATTAAGTAATAAGTAAGTACCAGGCACTGTTCTAAGTTTTTCACAATATCAATTCATGTTCTCCCACAACAAGTAAATGAACTCAGATACATTATTATTTGTACAGTACAATGGAAGAGATTGAGGATTAGAGAAATCTACTAACTTGTTTACTGGTATATGTAAGTTACAGAAGAGTGTTTTCTCAGTTCAGTACTGCCTTCTTCATTCGGAAGAGGTGCAAGAAATTTGAAGTCTGCTTTTTTCAACTCTTTTCCATTCTTTTCTTTGACAAAATTAAATTGGAAAAATTAAATAATAACTTGCTGTTCATTAGCCCAAGACCCTCTCTGATGGTAAGAAAAGGTTTTTTTCCAAAACTTATTTCTATTTGTTTTACCTTCTTCCTCACTGCCGCCTCCATCCACCACCCTGCTTCTCCCCTAGGCTTTCTCCTAGACATCTGTTCGCTGCATTAGGTACTTGTGTGCAAGTGTGCTAAGTCCCTTCAGTCATGGCTGACTCTGTGTGACCCTATGGACTGCAACCTGTCAGGTCCTTCTATCCATGGGATTCTCCAGGCGAGAATACTGGAGTGGGCTACAGTGCCTTCCTTCAGGGGATCTTCCTAACCCAGGTATTGAACCTATGTCTCTACATCAAACCTGCATTGGCAGGCAGGTTCTCTACCACTGGCACCATCTGGGAAGCCAGCACTAGGTTCTTACCCTTAATTAATATGTAGACAATTTTAGTAGCAAATCTTCTGATGTCTCAAACCAAAGGTTTATTTTATGCTACCCATAAAAGATAAAAGCAGAGATACAATACAAGCAGTTGTTTTCATACTTTCCTCTGTTCACTAGAAGATTCCTAGGGCGACCAATCTAAAACCAGAGAGCCAACAATTTTTGGTATCCTCTGATGTCTGCCTTCTAGCCAAAGATGACTCCATTTCCCTCTCCTTGCTTGTTAGTGATTAGCAGAGCAACCAGAGGACATTTGTCGATCAAATCATTTCATGGATTAATGGCAAGTCCAGTTCTGCTCAAAAAAGTGTTGCTGAAGCATCGACTTCTTAAAAGTAGCTTCTGAACCAACCGTGATGAGAACTGAGATCCAGTTCTTCAGTGAGCAGAGACACAGCCTCCCGTCCTCCATGACTGTCCATCACATGAAATGTGAGACAAATATATACAAGCATAGTAGCTATTCAAAAATAGAAAAATAGATCTTTAGGGATAAGTATAACACCTTGATTACAACGAATACATTGTATACTTGCTGAGACAATACTTTTTTCTCATCACCTTAAAGTAAGTCTCTTATTTTTAAGATTTATTCTTTGTGGTTGTTTTATTTGAGAAACCCAAATGGAAGAATAACATCAACCCAAAGACTTTAAAAACAGAAGAGAAAGGCTTAAAAATAGAGACCTCACAAATGGCTGAGAGTTGGAAATCCTTTCATCCTTACATAATAAACATTTGAAGTCCCTTTTGACTATCTCCTTTCCCATTGAGACATGACATCAACAAATCCCACATCTTGGTAACCATGCAGTCACTTAGCAAATATTATAAAATCATCTGCTAACATAAAGTAACATTGATTAATCACCTACTAATTATTCACGCCTGCATTCTTCTACCATTGTTTCATTTCTATTCCCCACATTTATTTTTGTGTTTTTCTCTCCAAGCTCCCTGGCCTCCCTCTTTAATTTTATAGCTTAGCTCTATTACATATACACACCTTTGTTTTCAGAGACGCATTATTTATTTCCTGATATTCTGGGGCATTGTTTAGTAGATTATCTGCCCTGTTATTTTACACATTTGCGAGCTTCCACTCCTCACTATTTTGCAGGATTATGTGATGTGCTCAACCATTTTTAATATACCATGTAACTCATATTCATTGGATATCGAGTCTGCCAATCAAGTTTTATAATAATCGTGGCAGTGTATATTATGTCCATTTTAAAGTCAAGATTTAGGGACATTAATAAATATACATTGGAATTATAGGTCTTTTTACGTAATAAAACCATGAAACACTTATTTAAACAATATTTTGCTATTTGGTGCAAAGATTATGTGTTAAACTAATTCACATTAATCACTGATCCACTAAAAATCAATAGTTCTATATAAATCAACTCTATTCCAATAAAAAGAATAAATAAATTAATATATATTCATCTAAACCTTCACAGTGTTCAAAGTATAAAGTCAATTTCAGAGAAAATGAAATTTCAAAATTGTATTATGTATTTGAAAATGAAACTTTTGCTATTACAAAACCTAATAGTTCAAATATATGTGGTAAAAACACTACTATGCTGTGATATACATTTTTAGCATGCAGATTCACACAAATGATTTCTTGCATCTCTTACTGAAGAAGTAAATGAGATAGCTAGAGACAAATTCAATTAAATTGGCAGCTCATATACTGATAAGATTAAAGATTCATATGGAATTATTTTAATATATGGAAAAACTATTTTCTTTTCCATAGCTTATTTTGCCAAAATGGACACAAACTATTTCAGAGCAATAAAGTCATTGATTATATGGATTATGATGCAATATAATATATGTATAAAAGGGAAGGACTGAGCTTTTGAAAAATGATGATTAAGAAATTTTATTCCCATGTTTATTTATGACATGCAACATATTTTTGGATCATAGCACTTTGTACTTAATACATTCCAGTATGATAATTTATCAAGATGTCTGAAAATAGTTATACATGTTTAGCCTCTACAGCTTAATTAAAAACACACATGTGAAATGCAATCTGCAGTTTGAAATATCTACAAACTACAAGTTAATCATTCATTACCATAGCTGTTCACTTAAAATAAAATGTTTCCAAAATTTCTGGTTCAGTGAATCAGTTCAAGAACTGTAAGCAGAGTATCTGGAGTATCTAAGCTTCTACCTTTTGGGGAGATATGTTTGTGGTGAAAGCATAGTTTCCGTAACAATGCTACCTATGGTTTTAGTTGTGTGACGTCATCTCATTTTAGTATATCTTTTCCAGGAAGCTTCCTAATAAATATTTAAGAAAACCAAAATATATTTCAAGGATTCTATCATAATAGTGTTTTTTAATCTGAAGTGTACATTAGAATCACATGAACGGCTTTTAAAATGCATGTTTCTGGGTCCCATTCCTGGAATTTTTGATACAGTCAGTCTGTGGTGTGGTCCCAGAATTTGTATTTTAGTAAGATTCAGATGATGTTGATGTTTCTGAAAATAGTGCCATATTTTGAGAAACACTGTGTTAGACAAACAACATTCACACATAAGAAAAATCAAGAATAGGGAGTTTTGTTTTATTTAGCACTGCCAGTAGTTAAATAAGCCACAAGTCCAAACTGATTTTTTTTCCCCCATTGGAAACTCTTTATAGTAATGTCTGAAAGTGGAATAAATGATATCTGTTTTATAACCAATGTCAAAATTTTTGATTGCCTAAGGTACATGTTTCAAATATGGTTCATTTGAAAGATTGCCTGTATAAGTGCCTAAGGATGTGTGAAATATGTGAATAAAAAATAATGGAAATCCTTATCATACCAAAAAGTTTATCTCCACCACACTCTGACATCTGGCCAGCAGAAATACATGCCTTTCACATTTATTTTCCTTCTAGCTCATAAGTGAATGAAACTGTAAAAAAGGACTATTACATATCTAGGATCAAACAAATCTTCTAAAGCTTTTTTTTTTTTAAAAAAAGATGATGTAAAACAAATCACAGACATGTGATTATTAAGATCACTTTCGGAGATTCGGATTATATAGATCATCAATAAAAAATGACGTTAAGGGGGAGGAAGTGATAAAGTGTTTTGTAACAAAATAATTTGTTTTAAAATGAAAGAACTTGGCAGATTATTCAAGGATTCAGGCCAAAAAATATATTTAAATCATACTAAGCCCATGTAAAATAGGGTAGTGGCAAACATATGATACATTTAGATTTTGCAGCCATCTACTCTCAAATTTTTAAAATACTAACACATTTTGAGATCTCTGAGGTATCAAGATTGTTTATGGAAACTGCCCAAATGTTCTTATAATTTCATGGATTCCTTTAAATTTGTATGCAATTTAGTTCAGTTCAGTTCAGTCACTCAGTCATGTCCGATTCTTTGCGACCCCATGAACCTCAGCATACCATGCCTTCCTATCAATCACCAACTTCCAGAGTCCACCCAGACCCATGTCCATTGAGTCGATGATGCCATCCAACCATCTCATCCCCTGTTGTCCCCTTCTCCTACTGCCCTCAATATTTCCCAGCATCAGGGTCTTTTCCAATGAGTCAGCTCTTCCCAAGAGGTGGCCAAAGTATTGGAGTTTCAGCTTCAACATCAGTCCTTCCAATGAACACCCAGGACTGATCTCCTTTAGGATGGACTGGTTGGATCTCCTTGAGTCCAAGGGACTCTCAGGAGTCTTCTCCAATACCACAGTTCAAAAACACCAATTTTTCAGCACTCAGCTTTCTTTATAGTCCAACTCTCACATCCATACATGACCACTGGAAAAACCATAGCCTTGACTAGACGGACCTTTGTTGGCAAAGTAATGTCTCTGCTTTTTAATATGCCTTTCCAAATGACTCTATGACTAGGTTAATTTTTAATGACTTTCCTCTAGGAAAAAAAAAAAGAAAGTTCTTGACTTCAATTTAGTGATAAAATTCAATATATTCAAATATATATTCTAATGGAATCAAAATTAAATTGAGAAAGCTAGAAAGTTACATTTTACAGGAAAGTACACCAATTGTCTTTTAAAACTATTTGTATATTGTACAAGCATTGTGTCTAATCTTTTAGAATAGTTTTAGATCCTTTAAAATGAACAAGAAAAAATTATGTTCAATTAGTAAGGAACCTAATCTGAAAAGATACTGAATAAGAAAGATCTGAAGCATAGAAATTGTAAAATGCATATTACTGTTTAAAAGCTAGAAAGTGGTAGGCACACCCACACCCTTACTGGATACTGTTGATTGCCAGAAGAACGGAAATGAACTGGAATGAATGGAATATAAATACCAAAGGGTAGACTGTGTTGTTGAGTCACTCACCTTCTATCGGTTTATCTCTATTTTCTGTTCTAATCATGAAGAAATACTGAGGGATGGGGGTTAGACTGAAGCGAGAAATGTGTACACACACATGCACACATATAAACCTGGGTTGTTTCAGGAGAAGCACAGATAAAAGTGTTTAGTTATTTCATTTTGTGCATAATTAAAGACAGAAGGCTTAGAGAAAACAAGCTGAAATTCAAAGCATTTCTCCAAAACGACATCAACTTCAGCCTTTAAAAGTCAAAACAGCCTAACTCCACCTATAGTCAAAACCCTTAGAACTGTCATAGGTTATTTCAAGGCTGGTTTCCTGAATAAGAACTAGGAGTTCTTGAGTATGAGCAAAAGAGGACAGTTGTGTTGTAACAGGGCTGGGTGTGCAATAGAGGATACGTTTGAAATATTACATGAGGCTTCTGACCAAGAAAAGCATTTTATTCTGTTGGCTTATATGTCCATGAGAAAGCAGACTTGTTTTTAGAGAGCACTAGACAGCAAATCACGGCGGTTTGAACACATGTTTTAAGTTTAACAAAAAAAGATTGCTTCAAATTGTTATTTCTTTGTCTGGTAACTATTATAACCAGTTATGTAAGTTTAGAAACTTTTAATTTCCCAGTCAATTATTTTAGGTTCCCTAAAAAAGCTCTTTATATTTTTGAGCTTATAGAAGGCTAGTACCCCAAATTTCAGATGTAAAATTGAGATCATTTGATCAGTTTCTCCACAAGGACTGCAGAGACATGATGTGGAAAATGGAAGACAAATAAATAAGGGCTGAGTGAGTGAATATTTGCAATGAGATAAACCAGCCAAGACGTGCTTCAGAAATATCGTTTCTCTGATTTTAGGTAACAGGGAATAGTTGTGTTAGGTGATGTTAAACACTAACATCCTCAGAGTCTTCAGATCCTTTGAGAAATTTGAATAATCTGAAAATGGGATACTGCACGCAATATTTGTTTCCGGTATTTATTTAAGAATGAAATAACTGCTTTTCTGGTGGGGAGATTTAAGGAAAACAAGTCAAAATTAAATCAATGATTTAATTAAATCAGAGGAATCTAAGTTAAAAAAGATATATTCCGTTCCGTTCCGTTCTGTCGCTCAGTCGTGTCCGACTCTTTGTGACCCCGTGGACTGTAGCCTACCAGGCTTCTCCGTCCATGGGATTCTCCAGGAAAGAATACTGGAGTGGGTTACCGTTTCCTTCTCCAGGGGATCTTCCCGACTAGATCCAAAACCTATGACAAGAGTTTGTGAGGATGTGAACCATGCTGCTTCTGTTTAACCTGGTAATCAAAAATTCACTGAATGACTGTGGTTTTCTGCTTTCTTGGAACAAGTAGTCAATTAATTTCCTTGTACCTTTGCTTCTATGTGATCACATTTATTAAGTAATTGATATGAACTAAATGTACATTAATACAGACTAATTACTCATATCTATGTGATGTAGTCTTGTGAGCTCTCCAAGACTGACTTAAGAAGCATACGAATAATTTATTTTCTATTGTTATTTTGTTTTCACTAAGAAAACCAACACATCTTCATTGGGAAAACCTTCTAAATTTGTACGGAAAATTCAAATTGCTAATCTCTTCATAGCCTGTCCCTTTTGAGTAGCCTTTGTTAATTGCATTTTTCTTTACACTATTATCTAAAAATATTTAAATTGCATTATATACATGAAAGGACTTATACAATAGGTATTATTTAGTAACTTGCTTTTCACACTTTGTGTTGTCAGTACATCCATTTAAGGAGCATCCTTGAAATGACTGCGTGGTAGTCTATCCAATGATTGACTTTAATCAGTACCCTGTTACAAAACAATATTGAAAAAAATACTTATCTTTAAGGGTTTATCTACTTGTAAGACTGTATTGACAGACTTTGAAGGAAGTTGTAGAATTTTGTTTATAAGGGACTGCATGTATAACTGAGGTTCAGTTTAGAAAGTGGTTTGAAATTTGAAGATATTAAAGATTTTAATGGGCTTCCCTGGTGGCACTAGTAGTAAAGAACCCACCTACCAATTCAGGAGACATAAGAGGACTGGCGACCCATTCCAATGTTCTTGCCTAGAGAATCCCCATGGACAGAGGAACCTGGCAGTCGACACTGTCCATAGGGTTGCAAAGAGTTGGACACGACCGAAGCAACTTAGCACATACACACACAAAGATTTAGTAAATATTATTCAGTTTCTCTCAAAATGTTTTTTTCACTTTGTAGTATTCCAAATAGTCATAGCTCCACATCATTGAAAAAAAATAAACTCATTTAATTGTCAGAGAAGTTGAGAAGATTTTCACAGCTTAATGACTTGAAATGTGTCTCCATGAATTGTATGTTCAAAGCTTTGAATTTTTCAAAAAGGATATTCGTCTTTTTCAAAATAGTTATAATTTTATGGTGCTTTTCTTTTGCTTTAGCTTAAAAACACTATGAAGTCAACATTATGACTCTTACATAAACAGTTAATAATTTAGTGATTAATACAATATTAATTGTTATTACAGTTATAATAAATGTGCATTATATAGAAAATCATATATTACCAAAAGCTTATAGAAAAATCTAGCAGTTTCTGCTCCATTTCTTCACATTCCCGCAAGTCCCCCCAAAAGATGGATCATTTTCACTTTTTAGTGCATTTATGGCTACATTTCTGGTAACCTGATGATTCTGTTACCATAGTAATCATTATTTTTTAGAAACTTTCTAGTGGCCTCTTATTACTTATATCTGTACAAACATTGTGATTCATACTTAGATTGTAGCACATCATGATTTCATTTATTTCTTGTTTTCTGTTTTTCTTTTTTTCCAATTTAAAAAAATTGAGTTGAAATTCATATAACACAAAATGGATGATTTTAAAAAGTGATTTTAGTATATTCACAAGATTGTGAAACCACCACCACTATCTACTTCCAAAATACTTTTATCACCTCCAAAGAAAATCCTGTACCCCTTAAGCAATTAATGACTACTCCCACTCCCTTACTGAAATCCCTAGAAACCGCAAGTCTGCTTTTTGTCTCTATAGATTTACTTATTCTATTTCATATAAATAGAGTCATAAAATATGTGATCTTTTTTGGTCTGGATTATTTCACTTAGCATAATGTTTTTGCAGTTTATTCATGATGTGCCATATATCAGTACTTTGATCTTTTTATTAAACAGTAATGTTCTATGTGTATGTATCACATTTTATTTATTTAGCTGTTTATGGACATTATTTTCCTACAAATTGACTATTTGAATACTGCTTCTATGAACATTCATGTACAATTACGTGCTTTAGTACCCGTTCATAATTCATTTTAGTAGGCACCTAGGCACAGAATTGCTACTGGGTCATGTGATGATTCTATGTTTAACCTGTGAGGAAATAATAAACCATTTTTCACAGCCACTGCACTCTTCTGCATCACTACCAGTATCCTATGGGGTTTACAATTTCTCCACATTAACACTTCTTGCTCTCTGTGACATTCATAATGTCCATCCTAGTAGAAGCACTCTTTTCTTAAAGTCAGTAATGCCTTTGTTTTCCTCCTCGATCCTCCTTTGCAACTTCCTCCCTTGTTTGTTTCTCGGCGGTTTTCTTCTTGAGGGAAATACCATCAGGCATTTTACAGTTTCTCTTTCTTTTCTTTGAGACATCATCCTGAAAAACCGCTTTCTACTTCTACCCGTTTCTGTTGCTCTCTAGGCCTGCTATAAATATGTTGTCACAATATTTCCTTCTCTATCATCCTAGAACAGTTTCCTTTATCTCTTCCCTAAATGAGAGGGTTTTTTTGTTTGTTTGTTTGTTTTTATGGACCTTATCCTCACCTTTGTCTTTATTTACTCCCTGTTTTGGTGAATGCAAACTCCTAACTTAATTATGCTACAAATTTGACATATAATGATGAAGGCAATGTGAAAATAGCCTTCAGCAAATCTGTTATGACAAATGTTATCTAAACAGAACAGGCTGCCCTCTTTCCTTATTACAGAGTAGTGGAGACTAATTACCCTAAATACCCTTCAGTTATTCCCCAAGAGTCCTCTTTTCTTTGTCATGTGTGCTGTGCTGTGTTGTGTGCTGTGTTCAGCTGCTCAGTCGTGTCCGACTCTTTGCAGCACTATGGACTGTAGTCCACCAGGCTCATCTGTCCATGGAAGTTTCTCACCAAGAACGCTGGAGTAGTTTGCCATTTCTTCATCCTGGGGATCTTCAACCCAGGGATTGCATCAGTGTTATCATTTCCTGCATCGCAGGAACACTCTTTACCACTGAGCCACAGGGGAAGCCCTTCCTATGTTGGACGTCCTAATTCCTGGAAAGGGCTTCCCTTGTAGATCCCTTGGTAAAGAATCTTCCTGTAATGCAGGAGACCTGGGTTTGATTCCTGGGCCTAGAAGATCCCCTGGAGGAGGAACTGGCAACCTACCTCAGTATTCTTGCTTAGAGAATCCCCATGGACAGAGGAGGCTGGTAGGCTACAGTCCATGGGGTCACAAGAGCCGGACATGACTTAGCAACTAAATCACCACCACAACCAATACCTGGAAATGTTTGTCCTTTACTGTGGGATTTTTTAAAAATGTTTTTATATGATATAAAGTACCTGATAGCTCATTTGGTAAAGAATCCACCTGCAATGCAGGAGACCCCAGTTGGATTCTTGGGTCAGGACGATCCCCTGGAGAAGGGATAGGCTACCCACTGCAGTATTCTTGGACTTCCCTAGTGGCTTAGCTGGTAAAGAATCCACTGGCAATGCGGGGGACTTGGGTTCGATCCCTGGGTTGGGAAGATCCCCTGGAGAAGGGAGCAGCTATCCACCCCAGTATGCTGGCCTGGAGAATTCCATGGACTGTACAGTCCATGGGGTCACATAGAATTGGATAGGACTGAGCGACTTTCACTTCACAAAGTCCCTAATGGTGTCCTGGGCCCAGTGACCTCCTTCATTAGACTTCTACTGCCGTGAAGGAGGAAAAACCAACCCCCAAAGTGTAGAAGGGAATCTAAGACTTTAAGTTCTTTAAGTAGGAGCTGTTAAACAGCCACCCTAATGTTAGCACTCTCCCTATACCCTCTCAGGAATCATCTAGAAGTGTCTGCTACCAAACCTGTTGAGGTTTCTTCTTTAAAGAAAAGTTAACTTCTGGCTTTCCTCAGTCTTATAGTTTACATTTCTAGGTCTTCTAAAATTAAAATTCTTTTAAAATGTAAAAGAATTAAATTTAAATTTAAAGGCCACTTAAAATGCCACTTAAAATTCTTCCATCTGTCTTCCAGCTTCTGAAATTATGTTGCTACTTGCTCCTGTACTATTCTAACTATTCTCATATGAATCAATCAACCAATATTCAACACACTTTATCTCAGATGATGGCAGGTCAAATCTCTATTGCTGAAGTTTTTGTTGCTTTTTCCTGCTTTATTTTTTCATACTTTCCATTTTAACTTTTTATAAAGCATTCCATTAACTAAAGACGTCTAGGGAATTCCTGGATGCTTCTTGCTTCTGGTCCCATACAGAACACTTTACTTCCAGTGTTCCTGCATTCTGTTTGTCCAATTGTCTTATTTCTTGGATCAGCTGCTACTTAAATTCTCAATTCTACAGATTGGATGCTGGCAGAAAAGATGTCTTCTCATCCAAATTATATTCCCTCCCTTCATCTTCCAGCAGAACAGCAGGTTTCCAGAGATAAACACCTTTTTCATAGAGACTTACATTTTGTGAAAGTCTCATCACATCCCCAAATTCAAAGAGTAAAATCTGAGAGAAGGAAATGGCAACCCACTCCAGTGTTCTTGCCTGGAGAATCCCAGGGACGGGGGAGCCTGGTGGGCTTCCGTCTATGGGGTCACACAGAGTCGGACACGACTGAAGTGACTTAGCAGCAGCAAAATCTGAGAGAAGAATAAATCTGCTAAAGGAACTTGGTCTCTGAGGACTGAAGTGACATGCTGAGAATGACTGAATGGAGAGAGTTGAATTCTTCAGTCTTGGAGCCCTTCTCCCTCAGGATACATTGCTGTGAGCAAATAATATCATCATGCTAAACACTTTAGTAGCAGGAGATTTGGCTACTTGAAACTCAAAGTATACTAAAAAACAAAATATTTGATTGCCTTTGACTTTCTAAATGATTATATCACAATAGGTAACAATTTCAGTGGAAGATATTTTCTGTCAGTACAGTGATTTCAAAAATATGAGCCAAAAAATTGAAAACTTCAGAGTTCATTCATGGAAACAAGCTTTATAATTGTATGACATGCAGGTTCTATAAGGAGGTGGCATGTATGTATTTACATAGGGTTTCTTCAGCTTCCTTGGTAGCGCAGCTGGTAAAGAATCTGCCTGGAATGCAGAAGACCCCTGTTCAATTCCTGGGTTGGGAGGATCCCCTGGAGGAAGGCATGGCAACCCACTCCAGTATTCTTGCCTGGAGAATCCCCATGGACAAAGGAGCCTAGTGGGCTTCAGTCCATGGGGTCCCAAAGAATCAGACATGACTGAGTGACTAACACTTTGACTTTTACTTCACTTATCACAATCTGTACTTTCCTGTCTTTAACCTAAACATATAAGTCTCTCATATATTTCAAAGTGAAGAAAAGAAGCAAGAAAAGAAAAGGAAAAAATAAATAAATAAAAATAAACCTTGAATAAAAGCGTATCCCCTGTTAGACAATGCCAAATCTATATGCTTTTCATCTAAGCCAAGCTGCTTGCAAGTCCAGTCCAATTTCTTTTTACTTTCCCTGGCTGCTTTCACCAAAATCAAAGCAATTCATCTTCCTCCTGTTATAAGAAATTTTAAAATTTATCTCAAAATTCTTTTTGTGAAAAGCAGAATTTGAATGATGTCTAACCTTAATTATTGAACTTTTTGTATATTTAAAGGATAATCTAGACAGTTGGTGAGGCAAGTAATCATATAATGATAAAGAGGTGTGTCCCTTGGGTGTCTCACTGTAGGAGGGATAACTGACTTGCAAGTTACTCAGGTGTTTGGGCCTCAAGGGCAGGGAATGTGAGAAAGACTCTGAATGGAGAGGGAGCAGGACTCTAGCATGTCAGAGCTGAGAGCAAAGTTAGAGGGATAGTGGGGACTATTTTTGAACTGGACATGCCCAGTAGATTTTGTGAGAAGTAATGATTGAGATCCAATCCCCATGTGTTGTAATTCCCCTTTCCTAGCTTAAGTAACTAAACTTCTGTCCATGTCTAGATTGGGTCAGGGAGGGTTGTTTCCCCCTAGTTGGATTTTCTCTGTAAAACCAGCATTGGGGAAGCTTAAGAGTTTCCAGGCAAAATAGAATATATCAGAACAGGAATCTGAGCTGAGGTTAAAAAAAAGTAACTGGGAGATTATAACCACTGACTGGGAACTTTTAGAAATATTTATTGAGCAAAAACATTGCAAGTTTAATCATTATTAATTTGGAGCTTCAACTGTTTTTTTATTTGACTGTTAAAGTGTTGACTCAAAAGTAAAAGTTTAAAAAATCACTTTTTTAAATGCTTAATTAAATATTTCAATGAATCTTGGATATTATATCATTTGGTTTATTTTTAGTATTTAATAATATTGATGAAATGCTAAAGGCTCCTTGAATTAAACTAGCTTTTGTTGGGTTTTGATTACTGGCAACAGCAAATCGTACCTGAGAAAGAAACTGGCTTTTGGAATTAGAAAATTTCACTTGAGATGATAAAACTTTTGTAAATGATTAATTCAAAATGAAAGGGGAATAGTGACTATCCTTACATCTCTTTGGAAATAAAATTGCCTAGATTGTTGGTCATCTCACTTTGGACAAACCCAAGTTCCTTTTTTTGTTAATTAGCATAGTAATAATTCCCATGTCATATGATGTAAGATTTGGAGAAGGAAATGGCAACCCACTCCAGTGTTCTTGCCTGGAGAATCCCAGGGATGGGGGAGCCTGGTGGGCTGCCATCTCTGGGGTCGCACAGAGTCGGACACGACTGACGTGACTTAACAGCAGCAGCAGCAGCATGATGTAAGATAAACTAAATTCAGTCATTTTACATATTTATATTAAATAGCACTAAACCTGGCAGTCAACTGATTTATTGTTGTAAATACTTATTATTATGCCCATGTACTGGAAAGTACAATATTTAAAGTTATGTAAGCAGTTGGTATGGAGAAGGAAATGGCAGCCCACTCCAGTGTTCTTGCCTGGAGAATCCCAGGGACGGGGGAGCCTGGTGGGCTGCCATCTCTGGGGTCGCACAGAGTCGGACATGACTGAAGCGACTTAGCAGCAGCAGCAAGCAGTTGGTAAAAGGGACATCTTTTGATATTTATCATACTCATGGTAGTTGAAGCTCTGTGACAGTAACATTTTATGTGGCTTTTAATAGAATTGCTATAGTATAATATCAAAGAATATAGCTAACTCATCTGAAAGAGATGGAAAATACCAGGCTAAGAGAGCGTATACCATTTTTGTGAAGCCATCTTATGTCTATAACTGAGGATCAATGACTGTTGAAGGTTAAAAGAAAAAGCATCATGTTTTGTGTTTGTTTGTTTATTTGTTTTGTTTTTGTGCTGGGAAAGGTGATTTGCCCAGCAAGAAATGTATTAGAACTTTAAATGTGTTCATTACCTTGGAAGAGTCAGAGAAATTGAGAATGTCTTCTTTTCTACACATGCCGATCTAGCATCTCCAGTTTGCACCTTATCCCTCTTACTCAGGAGTAGCTGTCCATAAAAAAATAAGCTTTATTTCACATCTACATATCTTATTTTCTAATACTCAAAATAAAATAAGTCACTTTTACACTGGAAAATTATAGGTAGAACTCATACCTATAATATAATATCTTCTGGTTTACTTAAAATCAGAAAAGAAACAAAATCCAAATTTATATATCAGCACAAGATTTCTGACTTTACATATTATCCAGTGGAATTCCCCCAAACAAAATGAATTCAATGGGCAAGTCAGTTTTCAGTAGAACTGCATTTCCAGAAAATCCCCATACCTATCAGAGGGGAAATTGGTATTGTTCAGCATTTAAGGCATTTTCACCAACCACTATACTTGCCCCAAGCAGAAAAGAATGAAGACCGCCCAGTGCTCAATAGATATGAAACTACAGGGGAGTGGGAAACTTCAGAGGAAGCAGAAATTTTGGTGATGTGAGAAACACACTCTACCTCCAAGAGTAAATAAATAAGAATGTCTCAGGGTCTCTCATGAGTTGGAGTAAGATGGTGGCCATTCCTGGGCTCATCATAAAGATGTGTCCTGCGTCTGGAACTTGGTCTGAGAATATTGGAACCGCTGAGTTTCCCTGTATTTCGCTCCAAAATGCAGATGTCTCAAGTACTACGGCATCAGGGTAGCTGTAGGGAAGGAGCAAAGTAGCCAAGATGGCATGGTCAGACGCTGTCCTCCCACGGCTCCTCTCTCGCGCCCCACATTTTGTAAATAATGAGTGTATCGCAGCCGAGAGCACTTACAGCACTGCGCATGCACATCACGGAGTCCTCCCTAGGTCACGGACTGCTTTGTGCAGTTCACCTGTGTGAGCTCCACCGTGAGAGCCCTGGCAGCGCCATGGTTATTTTACATGAGGGCATGTTGTGCCTCTGTTATGGGCGTCTCATGGCTGCTGCTATGGCCGCTGTGTCAGCCAGGAGAGAATAAGCCTGTCTGCAGTTCCTGCTGCTCCTTCTGTCTTCTTTCGGCCTCTTATCGCTAGCATTTCCTACCCTGGGGTCAGTGAACCGTGTGAGCAGTGTGAGCAGCAAGACAATTGGCGTCGTGAACAGGATCAGCAATACAGTAACCATACTCACGTGTTGGCTCCAAATTCCCTAGGTATGTGTTTTGAAAGAAAGCAGCAATGTTTCACACCGACGTCTCTTAACTGTGACCCACCTTCTATGTATAATAATACAGCCTCATTTTTATTTCATTCTACTGTTCAAGACAGTTGCAAAAGTCAGCTATGTTCAAAATGAGGGAATTTATAATTTTTGATCAGCTGGTCTGAACTTTATAATAAAAAAACACCTTGTAAGTTGGGATCTACTTCAATATGGTGATCTTTCAAAATACAAACTGCCAAAGAAAACTTTTCAAATGAGTCAGTTCTTCGCATCAGGTGGCCAAAGTAGTGGAGTTTCAGTTTCAGCGTCAGCCCTTCCGATGAACTTTCAGGACTGATTTCCTTTAGGATGGACTGGTTGGATCTCCTTGCAGTCCAAGGGACTGTCAAGAGTCTTCTCCAACCCCACAGCTCAAAAGCATCAATTCTTCAGTGCTCAGCTTTCTTTACAGTCCAACTCTCACATCCATACATGACTCCTGGAAAAACCATAGCTTTGACTGGACGGACCTTTGTTGGCAAGACAAACTGATTCATTTGAAAAGACCCTGATGCTGGGAAAGATTGAGGTCAGGAGAAGAAGGGGACGACAGAGGATGAGATGGTTGGATGGCATCACGACTCAATGGACATGAGCTTGAGTAAACTCTGGGAGGTGGTGATGGACGGGAGGCCTGGCATGCTGCAGTCCATGGGGTCACAAAGAGTCAGACATGACTGAGCGACAGAACTGAACTAAACTGAAAGAAAACTTTCACAGAATGACTTTCATACAACTAAGATATGGAATACAGATGCTAAGAATGCTTATGGCATTTGTGTTTGAATTCTAGATGTTTCTGAGTCCTGACTGTATCCCTGTGATTCTCCCACTGGGTTTTTATAAACTTCTGGCACAATCTAATTTACTTAATTTAAAAGGTTTCTGCTAATTTCAACCCAAATCCTAATCCTTAATGTTTGAATTCTAAATATCTAGTGTATTCTTAGACACGTCCATTTGTATTTTCACAGAAACTGAAAATTCAACTTATCCCAAGCTACATTTAGCATCTTTCCTTTAAACTCACTCTTTTTCCTTCCTTGGTGAAATTAATCAATCAGGACTTCAGCAGCAGATGAGATTAATTAATGTATTATCCTGATTCCACTCCCAACTTCTGGGAATATCATTTACTACCCCACTGCCTATTTCAAATTTATGACAGCTGTCATATTTTTATAGCCCATGTCTTGGCTGTACTAATTGACCCTAGGTACACTTTATGAAATTTGACATGGTGTTTTTTTCCAGAATTTTTAACTTGGGAACTAAAAAGGAAAATAAGCATAAGTTCTAGGATTGATGATGCCATCAGCTGAGCAGCAAAACACATGATGAAGAGATAATTTTCAGAAGAAAATTGTGAGCTTAGTTTTGAATTTATTGACTTTCAGGTAGCTGTGTAATAACTTTTTGGAAATATTCAACAGGAACTTGCTAATGTCAATTTTTGAGAGAAGAAACAAAAGCAAAAAACAAAAGAAAAACCATAAAACAGAAGCAAGAATATTATTAAACTTACGTGACAAGACTTAGAATGTTAATTGAGGGGTGTCACTGTTAGTAGCATATTTTTTATGTCATTCTCCAAGTGCAAATTCTAACCATTTCGATGTTGTGCTCTGATAAAGCTATAGGTGAGCATCTTAAAGACAGTAAAAATTACATAGGATGGTAAGGTAAATAGACAAATAACCTTTGGTTTTGATCAAAATAACTTTTTATCACCACTGAAGTCTAATTATCCTGAGAGCATTTCAGCTCTAATGGTTAATATAGTGGGAACACTAAGGTTAGACAAAAATTGGAAGGAATATATAAAGTAGCAAAACTTGCTTAATTTTTATTCAAAATCACCATAATGCACACTGACTGAGCAATATTACTGTATGACATCACTCTGCAAGAATTGAATAGTAAAAATTTCAATTTTGGCTATTCTATTTGGAAAAACTAGAAAGAGATAGTGACAAGTAATACAATAATAAAAAAATAATAGTGAGGTCTTAAGAAGTGTGAAAACTTTTGTGTTCCTTTAGTCAAAGGGGGAAAAATAAATAGTCATTTAGTAGAAATTAGGAGACATTTTTGCTATACATAAAAGTTCTTTTTTTTTTTTTTCCCTTTCATAATAAAAAATCAGTTAAAGAGGTTCTCTGGTGGGTTTTAGAATTTTTCTGCTTGGGGATATTCAGAAAGAGTCGAAAAAAATGTTATCAAAACGTATTTTAGACATTTACCTGTCTAAACACAGGCAGATTGAACAGAAGATTTCTTAAGTCCTTTATAGTTTTATTATCTTATAATTCTATAATTTCATGGTGATTCAAACCACTTTATACTGTCAATATTCTCCATTTATGTCAACATGAATCAACTCCTGTATTTCATTTCATTCATAAAAGAAGAGCTTGAAAAGCACTTTCAGATAGCAATTTGTACATGATCTGATATATTTTCACAGTTTTTTTTAAGCATGAAAGATTTAAAAGAACTATATCCAAGGCTACGTTATTCATAAAGGGAAGGTATGAAGCAGCACATCATAAAAGAAATTAAAAGGAAAGCTATAGAATGCTAGTCAAATCCTCTACAGCTTATTACCATAAGATCTGTTTGTCAGATCAAACAGAAGGCCACACTTTGAGGATAGTGGCAGAGGACTATGGAATTCTTCTAGGAGCCACTAAAGACATTTCTTTTCTGCAATAATGAATGAGATCATTTGACACAGCCAGAAAATTTGTTCTAATTTCATTTAGGGGCTTAATAAAGTATGTATTGTTGTTTGCTATAGATTCATTAGTTTGCTAATGATTTGGATTTTTCCTTTTGATTCTCATCAAAAACAAACTGACAAACACAAAAGAACTTTTATTAACATTTACTAGAATACTAACCGCCATGTGCGTTCATTCCCTTATCTGCACAGTAGGGAACAGCAATAGAACCTGCTCCATGTGGTTTTTGAGAGAATTGAGTTCATCTGTTTAAGGACTCATAATAAGTTCTCACCTGTGTTAAAAATATACTATTACTGCAAGAACTTTCTTAACTGATAACTGTTTAATGAAAGAATTCATTTCACATTTTAATATTGTAGTGTTTGATGTAGATATACATATACAAGTTATATATATACATAATTTTCCACAATTCTTCAGTATGATCAAATTTTCCCATTAGTTGATTAATTACTGACTCTGATTCTATTGGGAAAAGGGCTTCTATTCTTTTATTACTTGTTAAATAGGAATAGAGATCATATGAATGTCCCCTATATTATTATTTCCCCTGTATTCATGAACTTCGATATTTCATAATATAAATGAGGAAATGTGTTAGGAGAAGGAGACAGTGTTAAAGAAGAAAGTCTGCCTTTAACTAACAGTGAAGGTAACTGACAGCTCATAATTGCCAATAAGTGATCTGAGGAACGTTATTATGGTTGTCTTTGGGAACATTTAGAATACTGCAAGTTTGTATGCTGATTACCTTGCATGGTAGAAGACTCTGATAATGAAGAGGAGAGAATAACCAGGCTAAGGCAGTAATTGCATGTTATAGGGAGTGGGTTGCAGAACAAGTGGATGCATTTATTTGACTTTGATAGAACATTTTTCACCTTAACAAAAAATGTAAAAACAAAATGCTCAGAAACACATCTATTCTGCCTGCCTACCTACCATCTACCTCTACAGATACATACACACACGTGTGTCATTCATAAATCTCTCTATATATAACTTCATCTCTTTCTCTCTAATTCTGGTTTAGCCTTTGAAACTAACTAAAATCTGCAGCTGGAACAAGTTTGAGTTCCTACAAGACTCAGAATAGATCTGGTTTTCACAGATCCGCAATGAAGAGTACCCTTTATCAGAATTGCTGTTGGGTAGACTGTAGGGCAGAGATAAGATTTAAGGCTTGCCCTCTTAAAGATTGCATCATAAGTATACAAGAACTAATCAGACTTTCCCATCATAGGTTGTTAAATGGTTAAAATATGTGAAAGCAACTTGGTAGACACTTGTGTCCTTTTCTGCCTATGAATACTCAAGTCCTTTCAATTTTTTATTTTCACTATCTCTGAATTTTTCTCCACTTGTCCAATATGCATTGACTGATTCACACTCTGATATCTCACTTTGACTATTGCTATTGTTCTCTTATTGTGTTTTGCTTCTAAATTCTCCACTAGTATGATTTCCCCTGAAATATGAACATGGTATTTATGTAATGGCCCATAGGCCTCATAAGATAAAACTCAAGCCTTTAGCATGGTGTAATACACTTATTTATAATAAAGAAATCATTCAGAACCAGATACATAATTTTGTGAGTCTAGTGAAAATTTAAAATACTGGGTCACTTGTTCATAAATGATTATGAATTTCAAGATAATGAGACAAGCATTTAACCTAGCTCAGGGTTTTCTAAGCACGAGGCCTGTCACCACTGCACAAGGAGCGCCCACATGATGCTGGCCTTGATCTCACCATTTGCCACATCATTTTCTCATGTTTCTTCACAAGTACCCTCGAGTTCAGGAATGCCACAGTAATTATACATTCTGAACTATCTATCGTGCTTTGCCCTTTCCATGTGTCTGCAATGCCCTTCATCATCTTTTTCTGAAAAGACTTTCTTTCTTGGATTTACTCAGAAAAATGTCCATCTTCTTTTTATGGACAGAAATCTTCTCCCTTAATAAATGAAAACGTCTCTGAAAAAATTAAGATTTTGATCCCTGTTTTCTGGATAACACCATCATACTTAGTATGTACTCATGTTTGTACTTTTTACATAATTGCAGAAATTACTTATATGTTTTTCTCTAAGCCTAGATTAACCCCAATAGAAACTGTCTATATTTTAATTATGTTTTGGTGTCTCATGCTTGGTTCAATACCTGGCATGCATTAAACACTCTGTAAATGTTTTTTGGAGGATTCATGCATTATAAAAATGATAAATATTTTAAAGTAGTGAGCCACTAATATTTGCACTGCTTATGTTGCTCTAAGTGTCAAAACTTACTATACAACTTTAGGTCAAATTAAAAATTTGTTTAGGTTGTAGATTTTGAGAGAATTTGAAACTATACTATATTTGAAGACATTTGGAATCATGAAAATGGAATTTTAAAGTGTTCTATTAGGCAAGACCTGCATAGTTATTTTCAAAACCCACTCTGAATTTATCAATTCCTTTACTCCTACTAGGGAAGGGAAAGCAACTGAGATTTTTATATTTCAACTGATATTTGAATAAACTGCTTCATCTTTATCATTATTTCTGCTTAAATTCATTTCTCTGATATTGTATAGATAAATTCCTAGTATAAAGCACATATTATCAGAAATAAAAGTTTGAACATGAAAAAGAAAAAGTGAAACTGTTAGTCACTCAGTAGTTTCCGACTTTGCAACATCATAGACTGCAGACTGCTACTCTGTTAATGGAATTCTCTAGGCAAGAAACTGGGGTGGGTTGCCATTCCCTTCTCCAGGGGATCTTCCATACCCAGGGATCAAACCCACGCCTCCTACTTTGAGGGCAGATTTACCAGCTGAGCCACCAGGGAATAAAGCAATGAGATATGTCACATGATTATCTTGTAGGCAGTTTTCTGGATGTTATAGGAATCAGAAGGACACATAGCATCAAAGAAAATTCATCAGTCAAAATGGCGATGATAAATAAAGAGGAGGCATATATTTTTAAACAGGTTATTTTAGAATCATGTGCAACTTGATTTAATGAAATATATTTTTAAAATGTAGTGGGTAAAATTTTTATTTGCTTATACAATGGTTTAAATGTCTGTATCCTCCAAAATCCATATGCTGAAATCTGAATACATAAGGTGTACCCTTTGGGAGGTGCTTCAATCATGAATGTGGAGCCCTCATAAATGGGATTGGTGTTCTTTACTTCTGCAGAGCTCCCCATCCCTTCTGTCACGTGAGGGCGCAAGAAAGCTGTAGACTGTGAATCAGGAAGACGTGCCTCACCAGATATGACCATTACCGCTGTATTAATCTTGAACTTTCCAGCCTCCAGAACTGTGAGGAATACATTTTTATTGTTTATAAGCTAACCAGTTTAGAGCACTTTCTGATAGCAGGCAAAATGGGCTACTCATCTTCAGTCAGTTCAGCCACTCAGTCATGTCCGACTCTCCGCGACCCCATGAATCACAGCATGCCAGGCCTCCTGTCCATCACCAACTCCTGGATTCACTCAAACTCATGTCCATCGAGTCGGTGATGCCATCCAGCCATCTCATTCTCTGTCATCCTTTCTCCTCCCACCCCCAATCCCTCCCAGCATCAGGGTCTTTTCCAGTGAGTCAACTCTTTGCATGAGGTGGCCAAAGTATTGGAAATTCAGCTTCAGTATCAGTCCTTCCATATGAACATTCAGGACTGATTTCCTTTAGGATGTCTGGTTAGACCTCCTTGCTGTTAAAGAGACTCTCAAGAGTTTTCTCCAACATCGCAGTTCAAAAGCGTCAATTCTTCGGCACTCAACTTTTTTTAATAGTCCAACTCTCACATCCATACATGAATACTGGAAAAATCATAGCTTTGAGTAGATGGACTTTTGTTGGCAAAGTAACATCTCTGCTTTTCAATATGCTGTCTAGGTTGGTCATAGCTTTTCTTCTAAGGAGCAAGCATCTTGTAATTTTATGGCTGCAGTCACCATCTGCAGTGATTTGGGAGCCCAAGAAAATAAAGTCTCTCACTGTTTCCATTGTTTCCCCATCTATTTGCCATGAAGTGATGGGACTGGATGCCGTGATCTTTGTGTTTTGAATGCTGAGTTTTGAGCCAACTTCTTCACTCTTCTCTTTCACTTTCGTCAAGAGGCTCTTTAGTTCTTTGCTTTCTGCCATAAAGTTGGCATCATCTGCATATCTGAGGTTACTGATATTTCTCCTGGCAATCTTGACCCTAGCTTTGTTTCATCCAGCCAAGCATTTCTCATGATGTACTCTGCATATAAGTTAAATAAGCAGGGTGACAATATACAGCCTTGACGTACTCCTTTCCCAATTTGGAACCAGTCTGTTGTTCCATGTCCAGTTCTAACTGTTGCTTCTTGACCTGCATACAGATTTCTCAGGAGGCAGTTAAGGTGGTCTGGTATTCCCATCTCTTGAAGAATTTTCCACAGTTTGTTGTGAACTACATAGTCAAAGGCTTTGACATAGTCAATAAAGCAGATGTTTTGCTGGTATTCTCTGGCTTTTTTGATGATCCAATGGATGTTGGCAATTTGATCTCAGGGTCCTCTTGCATTTCTAAAACCAGCTTGGACATCTGGAAGTTCACAGTTCATGTACTGTTGAAGCCTGGCTTGGAGAATTTTGAGCATTACTTTGCTAGCGTGTGAGATGGGTGCAATTGTGCAGTAGTTTGAACATTCTTTGGCATTGCCTTTCTTTGGGATTGGAATGAAAACTGACCTTTTCCAGTCCTGTGGCCACTGCTGAGTTTTTCAAATTTGCTGGCATATTGAGTGCAACACTTTCACAGCATCATCTTTCAGGATTTGAAATAGCTCAACTGAAATTCCATCACCTCCACTAGCTTTGTTCATAGTGATGCTCTCTAAGGCCCACTTGACTTCACGGTCCAGGATGTCTGGCTCTAGGTGAGTGATCACACCATCATGGTTATCTGAGTTATTAAGATTTTTTTGTATAGTTCTGTGTATTCTTGCCACCTCTTCTTAATATCTTCTGCTTCTGTTAGGTCCATACCATTTCTGTCCTTTACTGAGCCCATCTTTGCATGAAATGATCCCTTGGTATCTCTGATTTTCTTGAAGAGATCTCTAGTCTTTCCCACTCTATTGTTTTCCTCTATTTCTTTGCATTGATCTCTGAGGAAGGCTTTCTTATCTTTCTTACACATACTATAGAATCCACCAAAAATAAGCTATGCTTTGCAAACAAATTTAAGATGTTAAATAAAACAGCATTGTTAATAGGTTTTAAAAAGCAAACCAAAAATTCCTATTTTTGTTTCAATTTTATACTTAATATAATGAGACAAATCATGATATTTAATTTAATTATAGCAATTGGGAGTTAGATTATAAGAAATCTTATTTTTAAATTTTTGGTTCTCTAAAAACTAGGTACAGAATTTGTGTGTGTCTTTTTATGCTACAAGACCCTAATATCATGAAAATAAATGAAAGAAATTTCTGTTGTCCAATATAAGTATATCATCAGAAATTTATTTATGTGAGTAAGCTGGTAAGAAGCTAGGCAATTTAGGAATAAATAGAGACCCTTATAGAGATTTCAAATGAAGAAAAAAAGAATGAATAATTCTTGCTGAAATCCCAAGCTGCTTATGAGTTGGTTTGTTTAATAACTGACTAAAGTATCCTTGAGATGTCTACGAATGCTGCTATAGGAATGGTCCCACTTTCCAAAGCCTGGAGTAATTCCATTATGATACAAGGAGTTTTTCACTGTTGTATCCTAGAAAAGAAGGATTTTAAAAATAATTAATCCTATCAATCCTAATGTTATAAAGCATAAATTTCACATAAAAACAAATAGAAACAAACAATGTGAATCTCTCTTAAGACATTTGTGGGTAGAATTTTCACCTAAGCAAAATCTATAAAAAATACAATTTATATACAATTTTCTATTAAATAAAACCCTTTCAATAGTTATATCTAGAAGTTATTTCTGAATGGAGCTTTTTTTAAGTTTTAAAATAAGAATATGAGGAGAAATTATATTTGAAGTTATAAAGCATGTTTTTTTCACTGAAAAATTTTATACATGATATTTAGCTTATCTCTTGATACTGATATTAAAGCAGATTAAACAAGGAGTTATCTGCCCAAATTTTATTACTTGTCAATATTATAAACTATTATAATAACTGGAAGAGCTTGTATTATAATAAATTGTGTAATGTCTCTCTTTGGATCCTCCAAATTAGGAGGGTAACTGTCTGTGGTGCCCCTCCTTAGAAGAGGCTTAGACTTCTCTGTTCCACTGATGCCAGCTATTGCTGTGTAACTCGCTTTGGCTAACAGATTGAGACACGGGGTGTGCATTTCCAAAAAGAAGCTTCATGAGCCGCTGGCAGTTTCCGACACTATCTCCCTTTAGTCATGTGAGAGCAACACTCTGAGTCTCAGCCAAATGCAGACAAGTGTCAATCTATACTAGACAAGTGTGTGAGCAGTGAACCTTTGTTGTTGAGAGTAACCAAGGCCTAGGAATCATTTGGCAAAATTTAGCCTAATTTGGAAGACCACATTAATATTTAAAAATACATATAATTCTATATTTAATTTTGTTTATATTGACTTTAGTTTGAAAACAGAGAATAAAATAAAAGTCATGGAAAATAGGTGATATTTATAAGTAAGTGAAAGGGAATGAGTTTGTGTTGAATGCCTAGTCTCATTTAATGCTCACAATAAACATGAAAGATGGGGAGTATTTGGTTATTTTTCAGTAGAAGATATTAAGGCAGTTTTTAATAAAAATTCTAGTTGACTCTTAGAGTTGATGTGAGTAATTACATGTTGCCTAAATATACAATAATAAAATGATGTTTAATTCTTAGAATATAAATACTTTGTACTTATTAAAACATAGAAACTGTCTGTAAAACAACTTTGAAAGCAATGATATTCATGTTAGCATTAATTTAATTTGAAAGATACTATAATTAACCTTAAGTTATATCAAACTTCAGAAAATATATGTTATTTTTCCTACAGCGTAACTTTTTGTTTTTAGTTCAGTATGCTTTGACTATTTTGTGCAGCCTATTAATTTAATTCTCATACTTCACTTCTTCATTTGCAGGGCTGAAAAACTTTTTTCATGTAATATCATTTTATTAGTTACCATTCAATTATTACAAAGAAAAAATTTTCAAAAAGGTAAATTTATAAAAGTACTGATAATTAAAATAATACTAATTAAACACAGAGAAAATGAATCTGGGCAGTAAAGAGATACTTCAAAGTGGTAATCCAGATAGTTCAGGATGCATTTATATTACTTTTCTGTTAACATTGATAGTAATAAGTATTAATATATAGAATTACAACAAAAATAAGAGATAATTGATATTACAAAGACATCAGTTCTTTCACTGAGATCTGAACTTATGGAACCTAGAGGACAAGTGTTACACAGGTTGAAAAATTCCAGATTAGGACTTGGAAATATTAAGCAACTTGTGAGTCAAGCAGCTGAAAAATGGTAAAGCCCAGATCTGAGTCTGAGTCAGTCTTCTCTTTTGTTATCACTAAATTTTTAGATAGCGCATAATCCTCCTTAAATAGTTCAAAAACCCACAAAACTTATGATCTGATATTAATGACTGAAAAGCAAAAAAGAATAAAATTGTTGACAAAAAAAATAGTAGAATATCAGAGAAATATATTCAGGAATTTATTCTTGTCAGAAGCTTATATCAATAGAAATATTTTCTTGAAATTAGCATCAAACTGTTTTATGATTGCTTATTTATCTTTTATTTATATTAATATTTTTGTAAAAATAATTAGAGGTAAATAGAAGATGAAATAAAAGCAAAGAAGACCAGTAAAGCCAGGTAAGAGCACAATTCATAAAACACGAAAATAATAACAAAATGAGGACTCTTCATAGAAGCTGCTGCACCTTGGCACCAAACGTATCTGACTTCATAGGCAGCTAAGTTAAAATGGTATTCTGTAAGTTTCGTGGCTTCCATTTCTGAATAAAGCAAACCTATTCCTCAAAGTATAGTTACATCCCGATTGGTATTAAGATACAGCATAAATTTAGTAGCAGATTTTTTTTTTTCCTGGAAAAAGTAAACTCATTCGATGGTCCTAAAATTTACCCTATCATACAGCACAAAAAAATAGCAAATCTTTGATTTTTCTAAGTTAAATTTAATCTACTTTGAAAAATTCACCCAGGGCTTACAGGAAATTGAATTTAGTCACTCTTGACATCCTTTCCATTCTTTTCAGAATAGTGCAAATGTCATGAGTCTAATGTAGGTTAAGCCTTCGAAGGGGAAACTGCGGTCTGTGTTCATGGTCACTAATGACAGGCTCTGCTTTGAGCCCACCCCAGATAGCACAGTGGTAAGGAATCCATGCTTGACAATGCAGGTGACCTGGGCAACCTGGGTTCAATCCATGGATGGAGAAGATCTTGTGGTGCAGGAAATGCCCACTCTAGTACTCTTGCCTGGAAAATTCCATTGACAGTGGAGCCTGGTGGGCTGCAGTCCATCGGGTCAAAAAGTGTCAGACAGGACTGAGCAATTAAAGCACACACAGATGCCTCCTCAACCTGGGCTGATCCCATCACTTGGGAGACACCACTGTCTGCGGCCCACTCTGCCCAGGCCTGCCACTCACTTACTGTCTCTGAAGCAGTCACCTCTTGGCACTGTGGGGGAGACAGTACACGCCTTCCTTCTCACAGAGCATATAGAATGATTTCGCTCACGGCATTTTAGAGAAGCTCTTGAAACAACCCTCTGTGCCTTTAGTTTCCACCAACCACGTGGAAACTATTCTCTGTACATTCTCTGGATTAATGATGAATATTTTCCCATTAAAACTCCACTATAAACACAATAGTTGAAAGTTGAAAAAAAAATAGATGCTAGTAACTTTTATTTTATTTTTACTAATTTACTTTGTTAGGAGTACATTTTTTAGAGGGCCAAGTCTTAAGAAAAGTCAGAGTTAGGCTTTGTTGAGTTTTATTCTTGTTATATTAGATTTGGTAGTATACTATATTACTGTGTGTTCAATTTAAGCTATTAAGTTTTAATTGTCAAAAACAGATAAAATGGAAAATTAAAATTTTCTTTCTCCAAAATTAGGGAATTCAAATATGGTCTAAAATGTATTCATTTGTCTTATGCTTTTATTATATCTCTCTGTCTCTTCAATATAATATAATATACATAGCACCATTTTAACTCTTTAGAGACATACAGTTCAGTGGTTTCAACTACATTCACATTGTTTTGTAACAATCACCACTATTAATCTCCAAAAGGTTTTCATCATCCCAAACTGAAATTCTGTATCCACAAAACAAAAACTCCCCACTCTACGCACCCCTGAGCTCCAGATAACCGCTACCTTACCTACGCCTCTGTAAATGTAAGATGGAATTTGGCTCTTCTAGGTATCTCCTGTTTATCTCATATTTGCCTTTTATGTCTAGCTCATTTTACTTAGCATCACGTCTTCAAGTTTCACCCATGTAGACTATAACAGATCCTCATTCTCTCTTACAGGACTTTTCTTTATCTGGATACCATGAACATGTTTAGCAACAAAGCTCAGAATGGAACTGGAAATAATGAGCTTAGTGGACAGTAAGTTAAAGCATATCTTTTGTCATGAGAGAGAAAAAGAAAGAGAGAGAGAAAAAAGATAAATTTGGGAGAGCTGAAAGATGAAATGCAGAAGCTGATATTACAGAGCTTGGATTTCCCCATTACACTGGAAAATTAATTTCAACACTTTTCAGCACCTCTTCATTTCAGCTTTATATTAGACACAGGGCTTTTTAAATTTATCGCTTGGTTTGAAAATGGGCAAAATGTTTGTAACACAGCCTCCCTAGCTAAACTCCTTTTCTCAAATTTTATAAAAACCAGGTTTTTCTATTAAAAATATAGTCATGGGAATCTTGGAAGAAGATGTTATTGTTATAAAATGATGCAACGAGCAGCGAGGACAAAGAGTGCCAAGTTAAACACAAAGAGTAAAGGCCATCTGCACGTCCCCACACTGACGCATGTGTTCCAGTGTGAGCTGTCTGAGGGTTCCTGATGACAGAACTTGACCCAGTAAACACTCATTCTGAGAAAGACCCAGCTTTCTCCACAAACTGCATTTATATTTCCCAGATGATCATATCTTTTATTAAAAGCAGCAGTTGAGAAATGGGCAAACTCAACATCAGAAACATAGTCCAGCTCTGACACTTTGACAACCAGTTTCACTTACAAACGATAAGGGAAAGGCAAGGAGAGCAAGGCAGTTGTTGGAATTAGATTCTCAAGAATAACATTAAGTTCATGTCACAAAAGATGGGGAAAAAATCAGTGATCATCAGATGGCAAATTGTTTCTTCAGGAAATTGAATAGTTTATTTAAAAACTTAGCTTGTGTGTTTATCTTTCAAATACAAGGGTCAAATGAATCAATAAATGTATCACATTCAAGACAAGAATACACAGAATGCATGCATATTATACCCAGAGACATCTATGTATACTTATATATCTATTTGTGTCAATAAAAATGTTTGTAAATTCTTTACACATCTTTCTTACATGTACAAACTTACTATTATAAAAATTATTGGATTTGCAAACATTTTTCAGCAGAGGCTGATTTTTCATTTTGTTGATAGTTTCTTTTCTGTGAAGAAGTTTTCTAATTGATTTCTAATATCTATTTCTGGTTTATTTTTGCTTTTGTTGTCTTGGATTTTGGTATCAAATCCAAAAAAAGTATTGTCAAAACCAGTGTCAAGGAGCTTATCCTATGTTTTCTTCTAGAAGTCCTATGGGTTCAGGTCTTATATTAAAGTCTTTATTCTGAGATGATTTTTGTGTATGGTGTAAAATAGAAATTAATTTCTTTTTGAATATGGCTGTCTAGTTTTCTCAATACCACTTATTAAAAGGGAATTTCCTATCTCCATTGTATATTTTTGGCTCCTTTGCTATAAATTATTTGACCCTATCTATGTGGGTTTAAGTCCGGGCTCTCTATGCTGTTCCATTTATTTATCAGTTTTTATGCGAGTAACATACTTTCCTGCCCTTTGCTTGGGTAGGAAGCTTGACTTCTAAACTGCAAGGTGTGCCTATCAGGAGATTCAGTTTGCGGCCTGGCTTAGCCTTCTGCATGCTGAATCTTGCTTTATATATAATTATTTATCAATTTTTTGCTTCATAAACTATGTTGGTCTGGATTTCTAAATTCAAAGCAAACAACCAAACAAACAAGAAATGCCAACACATTGAATCCCTACACGGACCTTATGATGTGCTGTCTTCACACTTCAGGACTCAAGACAATGACATGTTCTCCTTTGCACATAATGTGTCCTTCTACCTGTAACTGATTTAGCTCTTCAGCCCCATTGCTCAATTCTTGAACTTTTTATCTTCCTATCACTGATAAATGGACACTAGCCTTTGCATATAACATACACAATTGGTCTATGTAAAATTTAGACAGGTGATATATTATTAGCCACTGTTTAAAACAACTGTTGAATTACAGTGATCTGAAGAAATACTTTTATCTTTGTATTTAGACTCATGGAGATTTTACATTAAAGGAAAACTCACAGAGCTGTATATATTCAAGATAAGACATTACAATGCATACTGCACAAAATTAATGTTAAAGCTTCTGCTTTTTTCCATACAAAAGAGAAAAACAAGTGAATTACAACTACTTCCCTTAGGATACTTGGAGTTATATTATGCTACTACTCTACAAGTTCCACATTATATATTGAGATCACATAAATGTTAAGCACTGAAAGGCAAAGTTTAATGATAGTGAGCATCTTTCACATTTATGAAGTGTTACAAAGAGGGTAGGAAAAGACAGTGGTGTAGAAAGACCCTGGACTCACCTCCTCCCATGAGCACACCAAAATTCCAACTACTTAGGTGCAGCTATCTCTGAGAATCACTGAAGTCGACTAGAAATATGTTCCACAACTGAAAATAAAAAGGACATGCCATAGTGAGATGGCTGGGAGTGGGTGGCATGGTCTGGCCATGAACCACACTGTCAGTATGGTGACTTCTAGACAGAAAGGATATCACAGCCTTGAAGGTTGCCTCTGAGGAATGAGAGATTCAAACCCCAGACCAGACTCCCCAGGCCAAGGGATCTGCACTGCGAAAATGATCTCCCACAATATCTGGCTTTGAAAATCAAGATACTTATGTGTCCCTGACTGCTGGGGAGGCTACAGGAAACTGAGACTCCACTCTTAAAGGGCATGTGCAAAAGCTAACTCTCTCTGAATTCTAGTACAGAGGCAACATTCTGAAATGTACCTGGGTCATTCATAAGGAGGGGCTTACTATGTGGCACCAGTGGTAAAGAACCCACCTGTCAATGCAGGAGATGTAAAGTGTGGGCTCGATCCCAGGTTTGGAAAGATCCCCTGGAGGGCGGCATGGCAACCTACTCGAGTATACTTCCTGGGAGAAGCCCATGGATAGAGGAGTCCAGAGGGCCACAGTCCTTAGGGTCACACAGAGCTGGATACAACTGAAGCAACTTAGCTTGCATAGAGGGCTTCCCTCATGGCTCAGTCGGTAAAGAATCTGCCTGCAATGCAGGAGACCCGGGTTTGATTCCTGGGTTGAGAAGATCCCCCAGAGAAGGAAATGGCAACCCACTCCAGTATTCTTGCCTGGAGAATCCCATGGACAGAGGAGCCTGGCAGGCTACAGTCCATGGTGTTGCACAGAGTCGGACATGGCTAAGTGACTAAAGCACACAGCACACAGTGGCATGCATATATAAGGAGATTCACTGAATAATTATAGAGTATGTGCCCGAGGAGTAGGGATCTATTGGAATTCACTCTGGGTACAGAGAAGCTGGTAAGTGCCAGTTTTCATTTATCTTTGTTTGTTTGTGGTTCACCTTTTATCTTCCCAGGTGGTACTAGTGGTTAAGTACCTGTCTGCCAAGGCAGGAGACACAAGAGATGCCGATTCAATCCCTGGGTGAGGAATATCCTCTGGAGAAGGACATAGCAACCCACTCCAGTATTCTTGCCTGAAGAATCCCATGGACAGAGGAGCCTGGAGGGATACAGTCCATGGGTCGCAGAGTTGGACGTGACTGAAGCAATTTTAGTAGGCATAGCAGGAATGCATACACTCAACTTTTACCTAACTGGCTTAGTGCTGGAAGGGGATGCCATTTCTGATTCTGTCCTAGGAATCCTCCAGGCAAGAATACTGCAATAGGTTGTCATTCCTTCTCCAGGGAATGTTCCCAACCCAGAGACTGAACCCAGATCTCCTACATTGCAGGTGAATTCTTTAATGTCTGAACCTAATGATCAAGGTATTGATCAAACAGGAAGATATAATACTTGTAGACATATATGCACTCAACATACGAGAATTTAAGTACATAAAGCAAATATTAAGAGATATAAATTGACAGCAACACAATTTTAGGTAATTTTAGCATGCCATTTACACTAATTAATATATCATCCAGCCAGAATATATTTATGTATATATTTGTTTTTCAGTTGCTCAGTCGAATCTGACTCTTTGCAACCCCATGGATTGTAGCATGTCAGGCTTCCCTGTCCTTCATTATCTCCCAGAGTTTACTCAAATTCGTGTCCATTGAGTCAGTGATGCCATCCAACCATCTCATCCTCTGTTGCCCCCTTCTCCTCCTGCCTTCAATCTTTCCCCACATCAGGGTCTTATTCAATGAATTGGCTCTTTGTGTCAGGTGGTCAAAGTATTGGAGCTTCAGTTTCAGCATCAGTCCTTCCAATGAATATTCAGGTTTGATTTCCTTTAGGATAGACTGGTTTGATATCCTTGCTGTCCACTCTTGAGTATACTCCAGCATCACAGTTCAAAAACATTTGGTGTTCAGCCTTCCTAATGGTCCAGCTCTCATATCTATATATATATATGGACTTCCCTTGTGGCTCAGATGGTAAAGAATCTGCCTGCAATGCGGGGGACCTGGGTTCGATCCCTGTTTCAGAAAGATCCCCTAGAGAGGGGAATGGCTACCCTCTCCAGCATCCTTGCCTAGAGAATTCTATGGACAACAAACACCTGGTGGGCTACAGTTCTTGGGGTCACAAAGAGTTGGACATGACTGAGTGATTAATGCATTCTTTTTTCATATAAGTATATATATATATGTGTATATATATATATATATATATATATATATATGGGCTTCCCTGGTGGCTCAGAGGTTAAAGCGACTGCCTCCAATGCGGGAGGCCCGGGTTCGATCCCTGGGTTGGGAAGATCCCCTGGAGAAGGAGATGGTAACCCACTTCAGTATTCTTGCCTGGAGAATCCCATGGAAGGAGAAGCCTGGTAGGCTACAGTCCACAGGGTCGCAAAGAGTCGGACACGACTGAGCGACTGAACGGAACGGATATATATATATATAACATTCCAGTCCAAAGTAGCAGAATGCATATTCTTTTTAAGTGCACCTGAGACATTCTCCAGGCTCACATGCTAACAAGCATAGATCATATACTCATGTGATCATATGCTCGATCACAAAAAAGGTTCAGTAATTTCGGAAAATTGAAATTGTATCAACATTCTTTTCCGGTCACAATGCTATGAAACTAGAAATTAGGTACAATAAGAAAACCATGAAAAGCACAAGCACATGGAGGGTAAACAGCATGCTATTAAAGAAAAATGAGCCACTGAAGAAATCAGAAGATTAAAAAAAACTGGATATAAGTGAAAATGGATACACAATGTACCACCATATATGGGAGGCAGCAAAAGTAGTTCCAAAAGGGAAATTTAGAGCGACAGATATCTACCTCAGTAAATAAGAAAAGTCTCAGAAAATACACTAATCTTAACACCATTCTGCTCATCTATAGTGAGATGATGTTCACTAAACATACTGGAATCATTTCATGATGTATGAAGTCACATCATTATGCTGTACACCTTATACAGCGGTGTCTGTCAATTATATCTAAGTTAAAACTGGAAGAAGAAAACAGGCGAATGAAGAAAAATGCTGTGATATATACATGCAAGTAGTTCAGGCATAATAATGGAGTGCATGCTACAGTTTGGATGAAACTCAAAGCACTGTGCTAAGGGAAGGAAGCCAGATAAAAGTTACATATTGCATGATTCTACTCACTGAAAATAATAAGTTAATTCATAGAGACAGAAAGCAAATGAGTGACTGCTGGAGGACAGGAGAAAGAGATTGGGGATGTAACTGCTTGGTAGATATGAGGTTTCCTTTTGAGATGTTGGAAATAGTTTAGAAATTGTGGCTGCATAATATCAACATTATGAATGTGCTAGATTCCACTGAATTGCTCTCTTTAAAGTAGTTAATTTTATTTTATGTGATTTTCACCTCAATAGAAATTAAATATAAAAAGTGCTAAATGGAACAGCATCAAAAATAAATTATCTTAACATAACTAGGATTTTATGTTTAGTCTTCAACAAGATAAAGCAAATTCCATTAAGTCAAAGAAAACACTGTTGGATGTACCTCTCTTTCTATCTCATATTCCTATTTCTTTCCCTTCGCAGCCTCCTTTAGAGAACGTCTCACACATTCTGCATAAACTTGTGTCCATCTTTCCATCATTTATGTGTCTCCTATAAAAAAGATCCAGAAGTCCATAAAAGAAGTGACTGTTTACACCTCACTATTTTCTTTCTTTCTTTTTTTTTTTACATTTCAGAAGATTAGAGTCATTTTAATTATCCAGATATCAATTTTCATCATTTAAATAACACTCACTAAAATCTTCCATATATGCCATTCAGTGCTTAGATCTAGACATAAATATGTAAAAAACAGATCTTCAAGAAATCAACACAGAAATCAGATTGATTGTATTCTTTGCAGCCAAAGATGGAGAAGCGCGATACAGCTAGCAAAAACAAGACCAGGAGCTGACTGTGGCTCAGATCATGAACTCCTTATTGCCAAATTCAGACTGAAATTGAAGAAACGAGGGAAAACCACTAGACCATTCAGATATGACCTAAATCAAATCCCTTATGATTATACAGTGGAAGTGAGAAATAGATTTAAGGGACTAGATCTGATTGATAGAGTGCCTGATGAACTCTGGACGGAGGTTCGTGACATTGTACAGGAGACAGGGACCAAGACCATCTCCATGGAAAAGAAATGCAAAAAAGCAAAATGGCTGTCTGAGGAGGCCTTACAAATAGCTGTGAAAAGAAGAGAAGCGAAGCAAAGGAGAAAAGGAAAGATATAAGCATCTATCTGAATGCAGAGTTCCAAAGAATAGCAAGGAGAGATAAAAAAGACTTCCTCAGTGATCAATGCAAAGAAATAGAGGAAAACAACAGAATAGGAAAAACAAGAGATCTCTTCAAGAAAATTAGAGATATCAAGGGAACATTTCATGCAAAGATGGGCTCGATAAAGGACAGAAATGGTAGGGACCTAACAGAAGCAGAAGATATTAAGAAGAGGTGGCAAGAATACACAGAAGAACTGTACAAAAAAGATCTTCACGACCAAGATAATCATGATGGGGTGATCATTCACCTGGAGCCAGACATCTTGGAATGTGAAGTCAAGTGGGCCTTAGAAAGCATCACTATGAACAAAGCTAGTGGAGGTGATGGAATTTCAGTTGAGCTATTTCAAATCCTGAAAGATGATGCTGTGAAAGTGCTGCACTCAATATGCCAGCAAATTTGGAAAACTCAGCAGTGGCCACAGGACTGGAAAAGGTCAGTCTTCATTCCAATCCCAAAGAAAGGCAATGCCAATGAATGCTCAAACTACCGCACAATTGCACTCATCTCACACGCTAGTAAAGTCATGCTCAAAATTCTGCAAGCCAGACTTCAGCAATATGTGAACCGTGAACTCCCAGATGTTCAAGCAGGTTTTAGAAAAGGCAGAGGCACCAGAGATCAAATTGCCAACATCCGCTAGATCATGGAGAAAGCAAGAGAGTTCCAGAAAAACATCTATTTCTGCTTCATTGACTATGCCAAAGCCTTTGACTCTGTGGATCACAAGAAACTGTGGAAAATTCTGAAAGAGATGGGAATCCCAGACCACCTGACCTGCCTCTTGAGAAACTTGTATGCAGGTCAGGAAGCAACAGTTAGAACTGGACATGGAACAACAGACTGGTTCCAAATAGGAAAAGGAGTACATCAAGGTTGTATATTGTCACCTGCTTATTTAACTTATATGCAAAGTACATCATGAGGAACGCTGGGCTGGAAGAAGCACAGGCTGGAATCAAGATTGCTGGGAGAAATATCAATAACCTCAGATATGCAGATGACACCACCCTTATGGCAGAAAGTGAAGAGGAACTCAAAAGCCTCTTGATGAAAGTGAAAGAGGAGAGTGAAAAGGTTGGCTTGAAGCTCAACATTCAGAAAACAAACATCATGGCATCTGGTCCCATCACTTTATGGGAAATAGATGGGGAAACAATGGAAACAGTGTCAGACTTTATTTTTTTGGGCTCCAAAATCACTGCAGATGCTGATTGCAGCCATGAAATTAAAAGATGATTACTCCTTGAAAGGAAAGTTATGACCATCCTAGACAGCATATTAAAAAGCAGAGACACTACTTTGCCAACAAAGGTCCGTCTAGTCAAGGCTATGGTTTTTCCCGTGGTCATGAGTTGGACTGTGAAGAAAGCTGATCACCGAAGAATTGATGCTTTTGAACTGTGGTGCTGGAGAAGACTCTTGAGAGTCCCTTGGACTGCAAGGAGATCCAACCAGTCCATTTTAAAGGAGATCAATCCTGGGTGTTCATTGGAAGGACTGATGCTAAAGCTGAAACTCCAATACTTTGGCCACCTCATGCAACGAGTTGACTCACTGAAAAGACTGAGGCTTGGAAGGATTGGGGGCGGGAAGAGACGGGGACGACAGAGAATGAGATGGCTGGATGGCGTCACTGACTCGATGGACATGAGTTTGAGTGAACTCCGGGAGTTGGTGATGGACAGGGAGGCCTGGCGTGCTGTGATTCATGGGGTTGCAAAGGTCGGACACGACTGAGTGACTGAACTGAACTGAACAGCAAGTAATGAACAGATAATGAGACAATGTTCTCAAAAAAAGTTGAAAAAGAGATGTTAAAAAAAAAAACCTTCAATTCTCCTTTTAAAAGCTTCAAACACAGGTCAGAGAATTAATGATTAATGTTTCCTTTAATAATAATTTCAATGGGAAGAATAAGAAAATATCAATTTTACAATAAAAAATAAACTTTGGTATAATAGGAAAAGAAAAATAATTTCACTTCTTAATAACATTTTCCATTTTAGTCACGAAGACTTGCCTGAGGCAACAGGTCAATTAATATGATAATTTGATACCTAAAGACCTAGGCATAACAAGTGAAATTTAATTTTGTAATCTCATGGTAATCACTTAGGGTTCAGCAGAGGGCCACACAATAATTAAAAGAAACAGCATTTAAGAGGGGAATTGAAGGAACTAATGAAATAGAGCCTAGAAAAGAGAAGAATAAGTGATATTTAATTTTGCTTAAAGAGATATAGTAGAGATACAGTGTTCGGGGTCAAAGAACTAGGGCAGATGCTGATTTATATATGTGCCAATAATCAAAAATAAATATGCAAGTAGGGCATTTGAACACCAACATTTACATGAAATTTCCCCCCACAGAATTATACAATTTTGGTCTGGACATATAGACAGGTAAATAGTTACATTAGTTATAACATAAATGAGTGAGAAATTTTTGCACTTTCTTTGTATTTTGGGAAGTAACTTTTTGGGATTTTTTGAGTTGTGTTTTTTTTTTTTTGGTACAATTTGGAATGTACTAAATTGTGTCCATTGTGTCTCTTATTGAAAGCAATAAGCATTAATATTCTTTGATTAATCTGAAATGCTTGTGAAGTATAATGACTGATTTTAAAAAATTTAAACAACTGTAACTAATACCACTAATAATATGTCCACTGAAGTGACCTACCAGCTCCTGTCCACTGCACCCCTTTTCAAAAATTTATAAAATCATTTAACCCAAGTAAATTATACTTGTGGACCAAAGACCACGACTTGGACTATTATTTCTGCAACCTATTGAATATTTACATGAAAAATTTAAACACAGCTTAAAAATTAATAAGAAGCCATTATTCCAGATATTTTGAAATGCAATTTTATTCTAATTTTTGTAGCATTTTCATTTACTTTCAGTTCAGTTCAGTTCAGTCGCTCAGTCGTGTCCAACTCTTAGCGACCCCATGAACCACAGAATGCCAGGCCTCCCTGTCCATCACCAACTCCCGGAGTTCACTCAAACTCATGTCCATCGAGTCGGTGATGCCATCCAGCCACCTCAGTCTCTGTCGTTCCTGTCTCCTCCTACCCCCAATCGCTCCCAGCATCAGAGTCTTTTCCAGTGAGTCAACTCGTCGCATGAGGTGGCCAAAATATTGGAGTTTCAGCTTTAGCATAAGTCCTTCCAATGAACACCCAGGATTGATCTCCTCTAGAATGGACTGGTTGGATCTCCTTGCAGTCCAAGGGACTCTCAAGAGTCTTCTCCAGCACCATAGTTCAAAAGCATCAATTCTTTGGCAATCAGCTTTCTTCACAGTCCAACTCTCACATCATTTACTTTAGGTCACTTATTTAGGTTTCTGCTCTGATTCACAATTCTATTTCAATTAAGAATTATTACTATTTTATTATTTATTTTAAATAGAATAAAATAATTTCAAAATTACCTTTTGAAAATAAATTCAAAATTACCGAAAACAAACAAAAAAAATCTCTATCCTGAGAATATATTTGAGTGAATTATATAAGTTGGAATTGTTATTATATCATTTTTATTTCAAACTACTGAAGGGTTCAATATTTTAAATCTAAAGTTGAACACTGAAAAGGTATTAGAAGGAAATCCATCAAATTATTCTTTTCTCCTATATTCAAGTTTATTTAGGTATTTATTATTTTCATATGCATTTAATGCTATTCTCTATTTTGTGGTTTCTATTCATGAGCACCTTTAAATTAAAAAAGAGAGAGAGACAGAAGTATAAAACACTTAGAAAATTATATTCCAGTATATAAACAAGTATCCGCCAAATGTCTACATTTTACTTGATCTTCCACAATAGTGTTTAGTGGCTACCTCACCTCTCAGGAGGTGGGGTACAGTGACTCAACCAGTCTAGTAGAATGGCTCCGTTTCTCATTTCACTTTGTTTACTCTCTGGAAATTCTGAAAGCCACCTTCCTGGACCTAGTGTTTAAGTCAGATTTGTGTAAGTTAGATGGGAACTTCACAAACACAGTAGCAAGCAAATAGAATGTATTAAAGAGAAGGAAAGTAGAAAACTCTCAGCACATACACTGAGTCGGGTTCAGTTCAGTTCAGTTCAGTTCAGTCGCTCAGTAATGTCCGACTCTTTGCGACTCCATGAATCACAGCACGCCAGGCATCCCTGTCCATCGCCAACTCCCGAGTTCACTCAAACTCAAGTCCATCAAGTGGGTGAAGCGATCCAGCCATCTCATTCTCTGTCGTCCCCATCTCCTCCCACCCCCAATCCCTCCCAGAATCAGGGTCTTTTCCAACGAGTCAACTCTTCTCATGAGGTGGCCAAAGTATTGGAGTTTCAGCTTTAGCATCAGTCCTTCCAATGAACATCCAGGACTGATCTCCTTTAGAATGGACTGGTTGGATCTCCTTGCAGTCCAAGGGACTCTCAAGAATCTTCTCCAGCACCACAGTTCAAAAGCATCAATTCTTCAGCGCTCAGCTTTCTTTAGAGTCCAACTCTCACATCCATACACGACCACTGGAAAAACCATAGCTTTGACTAGACAGACCTTTGTTGGCAAAGTAATGTCTCTGCTTTTTAATATGCTATCTAGGTTGGCACAAATTTCCTTCCAAGGAGTAATCATCTTTTAATTTCATGGTTGAAATCAGCATCTGCAGTGATTTTTGGAGCCCCTCAAAATAAAGTCTGACACTGTTTCCACTGTTTCTATTTGTCATGAAGTGATAGGACCAGATGCCATGATCTTTGTTTTCTGAATGCTGAGCTTCAAGCCAACCTTTTCACTCTCCTCCTTCACTTTCATCAAGAGGCTTTTTAGCTCCTCTTCACTTTCTGCCATAAGGGTGGTATCATCTGCATATCTGAAGTTATTGATATTTCTCCCGGCAATCTTGATTCCAGCTTGTGCTTCTTCCAGCCCAGAGTTCCTCATGATGTACTCTGCATATAAGTTAAATAAGCAGGATGACAATATACAACCTTGACGTACTCCTTTTCCTATTTGGAACCAGTCTGTTGTTCCATGTCCAGTTCTGACTGTTGCTTCCTGTCCTGAATATAGATTTCTCAAGAGGCAAGTCAGGTGGTCTGCTATTCCCATCTCTTTCAGAATTTTCCACAGTTTCTTGTTTTCCACAGAGTCAAAGGCTTTGGCATACTCAATGAAGCAGAAATAGATGTTTTTCTGGAACTCTCTTGTTTTCTCCATGATCCAGCGGATGTTGGCAATTTGATCTCTGGTGCCTCTGCCTTTTCTAAAACCTGCTTGAACATCTGGGAGTTTACGGTTCACATATTGCTGAAGTCTGGCTTGCAGAATTTTGAGCATGACTTTACTAGTGTGTGAGATGAGTGCAATTGTGCGGTAGTTTGAGCAGTCTTTGGCATTGCCTTTCTTTGGGATTGGAATGAAGACTGACCTTTTCCAGTCCTGTGGCCACTGCTGAGTTTTCCAAATTTGCTGGCATATTGAGTGCAGCACTTTCACAGCATCATCTTTCAGGATTTGAAATAGCTCAATTGGAATTCCATCACCTCCACTAGCTTTGTTTGTAGTGATGCTCTCTAAGACCCACTTGACTTCACATTCCAAGATGTCTGGCTCCAGGTGAATGATCACCCCATCGTGATTATCTTGATCTTGAAGATCTTTTTTGTTCAATTCTTCTGTGTATTCTTGCTACCTCTTCTTAATATCTTCTGCTTCTGTTAGGTCCATACCATTTCTGTCCTTTATTGAGCCCATCTTTGCATGAAATGTTCCCTTGATATCTCTACTTTTCTTGAAGAGATCTCTTGTTTTTCCTGTTCTGTTGTTTTCCTCTATTTCTTTGCATTGATCACTGAGGAAGGCTTTCTTATCTCTCCTTGCTATTCTTTGGAACTCTGCATTCAGATGCTTATATCTTTCCTTTTCTCCTTTGCTTTTCGCCTTTCTTCTTTTCACAGCTATTTGTAAGGCCTCCTCAGACAGCCATTTCGCTGTTTTGCATTTCTTTTCCATTGGAATCGTCTTGATCCCTTTCTCCTTTAAAGTGTCACAAACCTCTGTCCATAGTTCATCAGGCACTCTATCAGATCTAGTCCCTTAAATTTATTTCTCACTTCCACTGTATAATCATAAGGGGTTTGCTTTAGGTCATATCTGAATGGTCTACTGGTTTTCCCTACTTTCTTCAATTTAAGCCTGAATTTGGCAATAAGGTGTTCATGATCTGAGCCATAGTCAGCTCCTTGTTTTTCCTAACTGTATAGAGCTTTTCCATCTTTGGCTGCAAAGAATATAATCAGTCTGATTTCGGTGTTGACCATCTGCTGATGTCTATGTGTAGAGTCTTCTCTTGTGTTGTTGGAAGATGGTGCTTGCTATGACTAGTGCGTTCTCTTGGCAAAACTCTATTAGCCTTTGCCCTGCTTCATTCTGTATTCCAAGGCCAAATTTGCCTGTTACCCCAGGTGTTTCTTAAATGGCTAACAACTTCAGTATTCTTGCCTTGAGCACCCCGTGAACAGTATGAAAAAGCAAAATGATAGGACACTGAAAGAGGAACTCTCCAGGTCGGTAGGTGCCCAATATGCTACTGGAGATCTGTAGAGAAATAACTCCAGAAAGAATGAAGGGATGGAGCCAAAGCAAAACAATACCCAGTTATGGATGTGACTGATGATAGAAGCAAGGTCCGATGCTATAAAGAGCAATATTACATAGGAACCTGGAATGTTAGGTTCCAGGCAAATTGGAAGTGGTCAAACAGGAGATTGCAAGAGTGAACATTGACATTCTAGGAATCAGCGAACTAAAATGGACTGGAATGGGTGAATTTAAATCAGATGACCATTATATCTACTACTGTGGGCAGGAATCCCTTAGAATAAATGGAGTAGCCATCATGGTCAACAGAAGAGTCCGAAATGCAGTACTTGAATGCAATCTTAAAAACGACAGAATAATCTCTGTTCATTTCCAAGGCAAACCTTTCAATATTACAGTAATACAAGCCTATGTCCCAACCAGTAACGCTGAAGAATCCGAAGTTGAATGGTTCTATGAAGACCAAAAAGACCTTGTAGAACTAACACCCAAAAAAGAGTGGGGGTAAAGAGTCCTCCAAAGGTGGGACTTAGAGTAGTTTATATCCTTACCAGTTTTAATCTGTACATTTTTGGTTGGCTCCTGTTCTTAAAATATGTCATTTCTAAATTTCTAATCAGTCAGTTTGGAGAAAGAAATGGCAACCCACTCGAGTATTCTTCCCTGGAAAATCCCGTGGACAGTTGCCTGGCAGGCTGCAGTGCTTGGGGTCGCCAAAGAGTTGGACAGGACTGAAGCCACTAAAGAACAATCAGTTTAAAGGTCATAATGTTTAACTTAACATCCTTATGGCTTCTCTTTATCTTCATATAAACCTCCACCCTTGTTCATGCCCCCTGGCCCTTTTACAATGGACCAGGTAGGTGCAGTAAAGATTAATGATCATCAGTTGTTTTTCCCTCAGGCATATGGAACAGAAATTAATTGCTGCTCTTCCCTAGATCTGAGTGCTGATAATTTATCTGACCCAAATTCCAGGAATTCTGGACAAAGGGTATAGCTTTAGGTTAATGGAGTGAGATATTCATTGACAACAAGACAGAGGTCTCAGAGTCCTATAATGACTGCCTAGTAATTGCTACCTCATAAGCACATGGAACAACAGACTGGTTTCAATAGGAAAAGGAGTACGTCAAGGTTGTATATTGTCACCCTACTTATTTAACTTATATGCAGAGTACATCATGAGGAATGCTGGGCTGGAAGAAGCACAAGCTGGAATCAAGTTTGCTGGGAGAAATATCAATAACTTCAGATATGCAGATAACACCACCCTTATGGCAGAAAGTGAAGACGAACTCAAAAGCCTCTTGATGAAAGTGAAAGAGGAGAGTGAAAAGTTTGGCTTGAAGCTCAACATTCAGAAAACAAACATCATGGCATCTGGTCCCATCACTTCATGGGAAATAGATGGGGAAACGGTGGAAACAATGTCAGACTTTTTTGGGGGGGCTCCAAAATCACTGCAGATGGTGATTGCAGCCATGAAATTAAAAGACGCTTACTTCTTGGAAGGAAAGTTATGACCAACCTAGATAGTATAATAAAAAGCAGAGACATTACTTTGCCAACCAAGGTCCGTCTAGTCAAGGTTATGGTTTTTCCCGTGGTCATGTATGGATGTGAGAGTTGGACTGTGAAGAAAGCTGATCGCCGAAGAATTGATGCTTTTGAACTGTGGTGTTGGAGAAGACTCTTGAGAGTCCCTTGGACTGCATGGAGATCCAACCAGACCATTCTAAAGGAGATCAATCCTGGGTATTCATTGGAAGGACTGACGCTAAAGCTGAAACTCCAATACTTTGGCCACCTCATGCGACAAGTTGACTCACTGGAAAAGACTCTGATGCTGGGAGTGATTGGGGGCGGGAGGAGATGGGGATGACAGAGAATGATATGGCTGGATGGCATCACTGACTCGATGGACATGAGTTTGGGTGAACTCCTGGAGTTGGTGATGGACAGGGAGGCCTGGCATGCTGTGATTCATGGGGTCGTGAACAGTTGGAGACGACTGAGTGACTAAATTGAACTGAACTACCACCTTTTTTGCTAAAATGCATATAAATTTAAACAGTGCTGTGACAGTTCTGGTTAGACCATATGGGGTCAAGGGAGAAACAAATGATGTAAACCTTGATGCCTAGAAGAGAATGAGGAGGAAGATGGTCTTCTTCCCTCCCCATGTTTCCTTGATGAAAAAAAAAAAAAAATGCAGCCTTCTTAGTTCTTGGGACTATGTTCCCTTACCTGCCCATTTGTATTTTTTACAAACTTCCTATACTAATAAACTCACTGTTTGCCTATCCACCTATCCCTTTGCCTCATCCTGAATTCTTTCTGTGATGAGGTAAAAGAACTTGGGCTTCAGTAAGTCTTGAAACTAGGTATGCAGTTCTAATTAGAAGACAGTGGATTTGAGTCCCCTCCTAAGGTGGGGATTTCAGGTTCAACTCCTGATCTGAGCTTTGACTGTGTATATGTCCCATCTGAGATGGAGTTTTGTTTCACAATAACAATATTTCTACAGAAGAAAAATATTAAAGAAAAAAAATAGCTGGGATGAAGGACTTTGAACTCCCAGGTTTTCCAAGGATTCCTTCATCATAGATTTGGGGTGACATCAACAAAGTTATGGCACCTTTATTCAAGATCATTTCAATAGCAAAGGCATCTGCTGGTAGTGTGTATATAATTCATTCATTTTTCATAATTATTGAGTCCCCATTATGTGACAGGCACTATGCCTGTCAATCTCTTTCCCTTATTGAAATTACAGAGTAGTAGTTAAACTGAAAATTAGCAGTTATAAATTAATTCAGATAAAGGTGTTTTAGACAAGAGAGAGAATGGTCTTTTAGAGAATTGAAAGTTCAGCAGACAGGAGATTTTCATAGGGGCAAAATTCTTACAAAATCACATGCAAATAATTATTTTTTAAAGATTTAGATTTCTTTAAGGAAAATTGGAAAATATTAAAATAGCTTTATTTACTTATTTTTATTTTGTGTGTGAGCATAGACATGATCTAACTTTATCTTAGAAAGATCCTGAATTTAAAAGAAAGAATAATATATATTTCAGTAATAGATTTAACCTTATATTTTTGGTAAATTATATATTTGGAGCAATGAAAATTCCCAATGGGAGAATAATCAAAGCTCATTGACAAGAATATGAGCAAACTTAGAAAAAATAGCTTATCTAGAACACTGAATTAGAAATTTACCACGGCGAGAGCAAGCTGTCATTCAGCCCAAAGTTTGCATTGTGGCACGTGGTTATAGCAGGTAGTGTTTTGATGTAGGGATTCATCCTACCCTTTGTTTCACTGTTCTCTCAACAGAAATAAATATTTGAAAACCCTTTCTGACACACTGGCCTTTTCTAAGTATTAAGTAGATTCCCCCACCCCACACGACTGCAACCCAAAGAAGAGCCGTTTTCTAGGCTTAAAGTCACATAGTTGTGCAGTACTACCTATGGCGGGTTGAACTGTTTGGAAAACATTTACCCTTCCCACTTTTATTGGAGGTGTCTGTTGAAGCATTTTTTGAAAAATACAATGTCCCATTTAAACTTATGCCATTTTTACTGCATACTGATGATGTGGTGTCTCACACAATACTCAGCTGTGTTAGCCAGAAAAAAAAAAGAGTTTACTGCTCTAAAAGGTGGTGCATTGTCTTAGAACCTTATTTTGTGTTCCTTTTGAATTTTTTGCACATATCAGAGCTTATGTGTCTCAGTTGTGACATAGTCTTCAGAGATATACCATTTTTGCTTTTAAACATGCAAATATTTAGTGATATACATGAGTGAAATATTTGCAGCTGCTTCACCCACTGTGCGTATCTTACAAATGGTGCTGGATACGTGATGGTGGAGACAGTGATGATGATGGTGATAATGATGTGGCAGTAAATTTTTCAAAGTGACAAAATTTGGATTAATCTCATAGCAGGATGGAAACCACTAGAGTCAACAGCTTTTCTTTTGATGCATATATTACAAAATACAGTTTTAATCTCACTTGCAAGCTACTTTCTATGGCTCTCATAGAAAGAGACATAAAATTTCAAGGAACTCATTTTATCTTGAATTTTCCATTAACTCTTTTGTTGTTTCACCCACGCTGGTTCACTGGAAGTTTCTTGAACAATTTCCTTAACCTCTAGTCTTTGGATTCCTCCTCCGTAAAATAAGAAAAGTAATCACAGGAGTTATTGGGGTTAAATGATGCAGCATACATAATCTAAACACACAGTAGGTACTAAACGCATAATCTTCCCTCTAAGAGAAAAAATAGTTACTACAAATTTATTTGATATGTTTCTTACACAACAGTATTAATATATAAAGAACAATTGATATTTTAGTAGAAATATTGCCTTTAACATCCACTTATTTTAATAAAAAATTTCACTGTCTTTAATATTCATACTCTCTGGAAAAGCTGTTACTAATTTAATGCAGTTTGAAGAATAAGTAGCTATCCTAAATATTTGCTGCAATATATGGTATTGTACCTTGAAACTTTTCCATTCCCTCTTTTGTTCCTTTTGCAAATATTCCTTTTTGACATCCTCCTATAGAAAAACATAAGGTTAGATTAATTAAATGAGCCAATGTTTCTTTTAATTATTTAGTTTCTGTATGGTGATTCAATGTAATGCTTATAGCTAACATCGTCTTTCAATGACACGAAACAATTCTACACATGGACAGATGGTCAAAACCAAAATCAAATTGATTACTTTCTTTGCAATCTAAGATGGAGAAGCTCTATGCAGTCAGCAAAAACACGACTGGGAGCTGACTGTGGCTCAGATCATGAACTCCTTATTGCAAAATTCAGACTTAAAGAAAGTGGGGGAAACCACTAGGCCATTCACGTATGACTTAAATCAAATCCATTATGATTATATGGTGGAAGGGACAAATATATTCAAGGGATTACATCTGACAGACAGAGTGCCTAAAAAACTATGCACAGAGGTTTATAACATTGTAAAGGAGGAAGTGACCAAAACCTCAAGCAAAAGAAATGTAACGAGACAAATTAGTTGTCTGAGGAGGCCTTACAAATAGCTGAGAAAAGAAGAGAAGTGAAAGGCAAAGGAGCAAAGGAAAGATATAATAACCATCTGAATGTAGAGTTTCAACGAATAGCAAGGAGAGAAAAAAAAGCATTCTTAAGTGAACAATGCAAAGAAGTAGAGGCAAACCATAGAATGGGAAAGACTAGAAATCTCATAGAAAATTAGAGATAGCAAGGGAACATTCTATGCAAAGATGGACACAATGAAAGACAGAAACTGTCTGTACCTAACAGAAACAGAAGATATTAAGAGGTGGCAAGAATACACAGAAGAACTGTACATAAAAGGTCTTCATGACCCAGATAACCATGGCGGCGTGATCACTCATCTAGAGCCAGACATCTTGTTGTGTAAAGTCAATTGGGCCTTGATGAACAGAGTAGTGGAGGTGATAGAATTTCAGCTGAGCTATTTGAAATCCTAAGAGACGATGCTGTTAAAGTGCTGCACTCAATGTGCCAGCAAATTTGGAAAACTCAGGAGTGGCCATGGAACTGCAAAAAGTTAGTTTTCATTTCAATCCCAAAGAAGGGCAATGACAAAGAATCTTCAAAGTACCATACAATTGTACTCATTTCACATGCTAGAAAGGTAATGCTCAAAATTCTTCAATCTAGGCTTCAACAGTACATGAACTGAGAACTTCCAGATGGACAGGCTGGGTTTAGAAAAGGCAGAGAAAGCACAGATTAAATTGCCAACGTCCATTGGGTCATAGAAAAAGCATGATAATTCCAGAAAAACATCTACCTCTACTTCATTGACTACACTAAAGTCTTTGATTGTGGGATCACAAGAAACTGTGTAAAATTCTTAAAAAGATGAGAATACCAGACCACCTTACCTGCCTCCTGATAAATCTGTATGCAGGTCAAGAAGCAACAGTTAGAACTGGATCAGGAACATTGGACTGGTTCAATATTGGGAGAGGAGTACTTTGAGCCTGTATATCATCACCCTGCTTATTTAACTTCTATGTAGAGTACATCACGTGAAATGCTGGGCTGGATGAATCACAAACTGGAATCAAGCAGTATCAATAATCTCAGATATGCAAACGAAACAATCCTAATATCAGAACATGAAGAGGAACTAAAGAACATCTTAATGAAGATGAAAAAGAAGACTGAAAAAGCTGACTTAAAACTCAACATTCGAAAAACTAAGATCATGGCTCCAGTTCCATCACTTCAAGGCAAATAGATGGGGAAACAGTGGAAACAGTGACAGACTTGAATATTCACTGGGAGGATTGATGCTGAAGCTGAAGCTCCAATACTTCAGCCACCTAATACAAAGGCTGACTCCTGGAAAAGACTCTGATGCTGGGAAAGACTGAGGGCAGAAGGAGAAGGGGGTAGCAGAAGATGAAATAGTTGAATGGCATCATTGCCTCAATGAGCATGAGTTTGAGCAAACTCTGAGACATAGTGAAGGACAGGGAAGCCTGGAATGCTGCAGTCCGTGCTGCAAAGAGTCAGACATGACTGAGTGACTGAACGACAACAAATTGTGATTCAAATCTTGCATATGTATAACTGGAGGGCTGGAAAATAATAGTAGAGGTCAAATAGACAAATGATAAAAGATATGGGATAACCTATTTGAGCAATACCTCATATATTGCAGAGTCACATTTTCAAAGACAAACGGTGTCTTGAAACAAAGTCTTACTGGCAGCTTATAATGAATAATTACCAAATATATAAGCAATTTAATTATATTTATATAAAGGGACACTTAACATACACACACACACCCATGTATGCAGTCTTTCCAAGCACTCTTTGATTTTAATAAAACTTCCATTTTATAATATACAAAACTAAGGAACAGGAAGATGAAATGAGAACTGTTTCCATTTTAAAAATAAAGATTTGGTCAACATGACTCTATGCTGCTATGTATCACTAAGTTATTATTCCATTTCCTCTGTGAATATCAGCTATTTGTATTACTTTTAAATTCAAAGTGTGACTATAATGAGTGACTGTAGGTCTACATAGGGTTTCCAGGGTTGTCTAGTGTTAAAGATCCCGCCTGCCAATGCAGGAGATGTAAGAGTCGCGAGTTCCGTCCCTAGATCAGGAAGATCCCCTGGTGGAGAGCATAGCAAGCCACTCCAATATCCTTGCCTGGAAAATCCCATGGACAGAGGAGTCTGGCTATCTATAGTCCATGGGGCCGCAAAGAGTCAGACAGCTGGAGCAACTTAGCCTACAGCACACACATATATTGAATAAATGCTTATATAATATGTACCTAAATATTGAAAATCACCAACTGTATTACTAATAGCCTCCCAAAGAGTCTTTAATTATCAAATATAAAAGGTCACTTTGCATTTAGAAAGACATGTTTGCATGTCTATTATATTTATACATTTCAGAAGAGCACAAACTTGAATATTAAAAGATACATTAAGCAGAAAAAGGAATGAACCACTTATTCCAACAATCATATCAAAACCTGTAATAATACCTTTGGCTTATGTATGATCAAAATAATTCAAATTATAATGAATTGGTTTTATACTTTATCATGTGTAATAAGGATATTAAAGATATGTACAGCCACTTGTTTCTCTTCTGGAATATGGTCTTTCACATAAAATTGTAAATTTCCAGTTGTTCAGCATGATGGCTAACAATTTGTTGTAATTCATAAAATAAATAAACAAATTAATAGAAGTCACTTGAAGTATTCATCTTTCACCAAAATACATGAACACAACCTACACTAAACGTAATTCAAATCTTGGGAATTCAGCAGATGCCTAAGTACCTACCTTGTTCATTCCTTATGCTTTAACTTTAGTATTCAGAAAATATCAGCTTAAAAATGCTTCCCAAGCAGTAAATGCTATATTAAACTGATTCTGTTTTTATTTTGAGATTTGTGATAGTTTGACATTCTCCTTTGAAATTATGCCTATAATGACTCCCAGTGTGAAGCAATCCTTACAATTAATTGTAATGGCTATGAATTTACTGATATTAATATTCCTCATACAGGGATCGTCTGCTGTATAACTTCACATTATTGAATAACTAATGACCCCCTTCTCTTTTGGCAGTTCAAATGAGACATCTTTCAGTGAAAACAAAACCCAGATGTTCAGCATTAGCAGAAGTCCAGGGTGACACTCTAAACATATGCAAGGAATGGAAACCCTAGATCCTCTTTTATGTGTAAGAAATTCTGACAAGTGACTGTAAAATTTCCTAACAGCGTCATTTGGTTTTGTAAGAGTATAATTTTGTTTATGTATTAGATAATAATATCCTCCCATATTCCAGTCCTTACATTGATGTCAATACTATATTTTTTCAAAAATAAAAGTAATGATACATTAAATTTAAAAAATCATATTTATCTTCATTATTTTCATACCATTTCTACATAAAATAACAAAATAAAAAATATGTAAAAGATAATTTATATGCACTATCAAAATAAATTCTTTAATATCTTTTGTCAAAAATTTCTAAGTGGCTTCCTTCACTGTTCATTTTTAGCTTACTCAAGTATCTTCTCAGTGTGGACTTCCTTGGTTCAATTCAAGTGGAATATCTGACATTGTACACTTAATTCATTTCTCCCCACTAGAAGCTTTGCGAAGGCACTGAGTCATTTGACTTATTCATCACTCTATTTCCAAAGCCTAAATAGAGGACAGAGCAGGTGCTCAATATATATTTGTTAGTTATACAAAAGAGAAACAAAAAATCAAGTGCTTTTGTTTGTTTACTTGCCTGCCTTCCTTCCTGCCTTCCTCCCTTTCTTAGTTTAGTGGGTAAGGTGTCATCCTCCCCAAGCCAGTGTAACCATGCCCTGAATTTAATAAACAATAAACTCTATTCAAGTGAGTTAAAGCTGCACCCTAACCAACCCCTTTATAAGTGAAACTTCAGCAAATATTCTTAAATTGAAGAATAATTTGCACACTCTAAAATGTACTTTTCTTCCATTATCTGTTTGATGAGCTTTCACCACCCAAAACAAATTAATCACCCTGGAAACTTCCCTTATAACAATATTATTTTCAGTCAAACCCCTTTTCACAGAGGCAATTGCAATCTGACTTTTACCACTGTAGGTTATTTTTGACTATTTTACTAAATGAAATCATACAATATGTCATCTTTTTTGCTTCTAGTTTTATTCACTTTGCATAATATCTATAAGATTCTTTATGCTGTTATGTGTATCAGTCTGTTACATTTTATACCAAGCAGTATTCTATTGTTTTAATGAGTCACAGATAGCTAACTAACTTTCCTGTTGATGGATATTTGAGTTTTTCATTTCTTGTTATTAAGACTTAAAATACTATGAACATTCTTGTAAAAATATTTTTGTATTCATTGACCTTTGTGTTAAATACTTAGGAGTAAAAATACTGAGTCATAGAGTAGATGTATTCTTAACTTTGTTGGAAATGGCAAAGATTTCTCGAAGCTGGTTGTAAAATCTAATTGCTTTTCATCTCGCTACATGCTAATCTATGACATCAAGGTCATTAAACACATTTTTCTATGCTTTCTTCTAGAAGATTTATGGTTCTAGGTTTTACGGTTACTTTATCTGTATTAAATGATGATGATGATGATTTTATTTTTATAGAATGAGGATAGGGTTATTATACATTCTTTCCATATAAATATTCAGTTATATGTTCTTTTTTTCATTTTTAAATTTTAGCCATTCTGCTACATATAAAATAGTATCCAATTGTGGTTTCACATTGGATTTTTCTATTGATTAATGATACTGAACACTTTTCACATGTTTATTGATCACTCCCCTATTTTATTCTGTGATATGTTTGTTCAAATCCTTTGCTATTTTCAATTTAGTGTTCCATTTTATTGCTATGTCTCCTGGGAAATGTGTATGTGAGTCAAGAAGCCAGAGTTAGAATTGGACATGGAACACCTGACTGGTTCAAAACTGGGAAAGGAGTACGACAAAGTCCTGTATTGTCTCCCTGCTTAATTAACTTCTATGCAGAGTACCTCACGTGAAATCTTGGACTGGAAGAAGCACAACCTGGAATCAAGGTTGCTTGGAGAAATAACAAGCTGAGATAGGCAGGTGACACCTCCCCAGTGGCAGAAAGTGAAGAGGAACTAAGGGGCCTCTTGATGAGGGTGAGAGAGGAGAGTGAGAAACCTGGCTTGAAACTCAGCATTCAAAAAATGAGGATCACGGCATCCGGCCTCATTACTTCATGGCAAATAGAAGGGGAAACAGAGAAACCAATGACAGATTTTATTTTCTTGGGCTCAAAATCACTGCGGGTTGTGACTGCAGTCACAAAATTAAAAGACACTTGCCCCTTGGGAGAAAAGCCATGACAAACCTAGACAGCAAATTAAAAAAGCAGAAACATTACTTTGCCAAAGAAAAAGTCCACATAGCCAAAGCTATGGTTTTTCCAGTAGTCATGTTAGGATTTGAGAGTTGGACCATAGAGAAGGCTGAGCACTGAAGAATCAGTGCTTCCAAACTGTGGTTTTGGAGAAGACTCTTGAGAGTTCCTTGGACTGCAAGGAGATCCAACCAGACCATTCTAAAGGAGATCAATCCTGGGTGTTCATTGGAAGGACTGATGCTAAAGCTGAAACTCCAATATTTTGTCCACCTGATGTGAAGGGCTGACTCTTTGGGAAAGACCCTGAGGCTGGGAAAGATTGAGGGCAAAAGGAGAAGGAGGAGGCATAGGATGAGATGGTTAGATAGCATTATTGACTCAATGGACATGAATTTGAGCAAACTCTGTGCGATAGTAAAGGACAAGGGAGCCGGACACAGTACAGTCCACGGGATAGCAAAGAGTCGAACATGACAGCAGCTGAACAGCATTATTAGTATTAATTCTATTCGTTAGTTTCTTAAATTTATAATATATAAATAATTATTGAAACAACTAGATTTTTTTCTTTGAGCAACCCCACCCATCATTTTCAAATACCTTAATATTTCCTATCAACAAGACTTTTCCTACACGCTCATAATTAGGAGACTCATAACATGATTAAGAAGCTGTCTGCCTAACTTTTTTACTTTTTCTTAAATATTCCTTTCTTCCTTTTGTAATTAGGACATATTTTATGGGGGAGTTACTTTAGAAATGCTCCATTCCTCTTTGCATCTTTGGCCCCAATTATTTATTTGTGTTTGGAAACATGGTTTTCAATTTTATTCAAAAGGTATAATCAATATTATATATTGATATATAATTTATAGTGTAAATAATATATATTGTATATATAATCAGTTCAGTTCAGTTGCTCAGTCGTGTTCAACTTTTTGAGACCCCATGAATCACAGCACGCCAAGCCTCCCTGTCCATCACCAACTCCCAGAGTTCATTCAAACTCATGTCCATCGAGTTGGTGATGCCATCCAGCCATCTCATTCTCTGTTGTCCCCTTCTCCTCCCGCCCCCAATCCTTCCCAGCATCAGCGTCTTTTCCAGTGAGTCAACTCATCGCATGAGGTGGCCAAAGTATTGGAGTTTCAGCTTATAGGTAAATAATATTATATATATTCAGACTCCAGGCAGCCGCTGCTACATGTGCTCATTGCTATGGAGTGTCCCTCTCCCAAGCTCTCTCAGTGGATAGAACAAGTCTATGTACCCAGTTAAACCAACGTTCAATACTTTCAATTTCAGTGTGCTACTACAGGTTTCTTTCTAGTTTTCTTCTTCTCTTTTACAAATTGTAACTAACTTCTCTAATAGTGAGTAAACTGGCTTGAGTCTTCCTTAACATATCTATGTGTTTGGTTAATCTTCCGGTAGGTGATCAATTTCCTATCTCTAGCACTGTTCACTTCCTCCTTAGGGAATTCCCCCCATGGAAGCTCCACCTCAGACATCCTACACTGGGGCTACTCCTGCTATCCCAGTGCCCTCCTCAGTAATCCTGGATATTCACACTGCCCGCTGGTGGATCCCTGCGAATGTACAGACAACAGCCTGCTGAGTGCCTCCCACCTGATAGTCCGCACCTTGTCCCCTCCCTTCGGAAATCCTCACCCCATGCACACTCCAACATTAGGGCTTGGCAGCACCGTATGCAAGGAACCCGCTTCCCTCCTCAACCTCCAAAATCTTGCATGGCATTTCTAGACCCTCTGGAAGGGATCTACACTCTACCCTCTACCCTCTCCAGGGCTGACACCCTGTAAAAGAGGCAGCCCTCCTAAGTGGGCAACCTCCTCCAGCTTCAAAAGCTAGGGACTCAGCACCAGCTTGTCACATCACCTTTAGGCTGCATGTGCTCTCACAATGTGTTTGCTGCCCTTCTGCAGGGAGGCCCTCCTAACCTGAAGATAAGTAATTTTGCTTTAAACTCAAAGAGTGAATCTACACTAAAAATAGATATCTTATGTCTTGATAAATACTGATGATGCTTTCCCATAAACATATTAAAAAAAAAAATGTCTTCTCTGACTTCCATTAGAAATACAGGCAAAGCACTGTAAGAAACTGCAAGGTTTGTTTCCAGTGAAGGTTGGCAGGGATGGCTGGTGGTCTTGCTTTGCACAGTCGTTCAGGGACCCTGACTCTTCCCATCACATGGCTCCATCATTCCAGAGGCCTCAGCGTCCTCTTCTAGATCCTCTGAATTCAGAATCAAACAAGAGAAGATGGAGAATGAAGGATCATGCGTGGGGAATCTGAAAACTACAAGAAAATCTGAAAAACGTAATCTAGCTGTGTGTTCAGGAGGAAAGTGAAAAGACTTGGTTGTATAAACAGTTAATTTCATCACAACATTATGTTTAGGCCTTTGTGAACTGCCAGGATAGTTCATGGCTGATCATATAGAAGAAAAAGAGATATAAATAAAATTTTTGTAGAGTGTATGCCAACTAAATAATGGGTTGTTTTTAACAAAATGGAAATATGTCATTGAGCAATAATAAATTCTAATCAATATTGAGATTTTTAAACTTTTTTTTGTAGGTGATATATTGTAATAATTTTTCAGATTTTTATTAAAAGAAGATTACATGAGGCAGTTCTATATAACTTATAACATGAATTTTCTCTGATTCCTTTTAAAATAACCCTTAAGAAATCATCCAATTTTAGTGCTGTGAGAAACAGACCTATGAAATCATCTACAGCTTAAAATATTGAAGATGCTATACTTAGGTAGCAAATATTAACTCTTTTTCCTTCTCTATTTAAAGTATTCCAATCTTACCCACTTAAACTCTCAAACCTATCACAAAATATTGCCTTTGAAGAAACAAAGCACCTGGAATAAAAGAAAGAAAATGGCAACTGAATATATACTTTAAAAATCATCTCTAATTGTTTACAGTGACATTTAATCTTGCAATTTAGATGACAAGATTAGAAAATTAGACTTTTGTAATTTAAACCTAACATCCATTTTCCAAGTAACATTGTGTGACAGATTAAAGAAACATAAATAATAATCAAATTATATTGTCCTATTTCCATAATTTTAGGAAAGCATTCATTTAGAGTGTTGCTAATAAATAAGAGAGAGTGATTATTTAAGAACTACAACAAAAATCCATTGTTTAGCCAAAGCAAAACACCAACAAACTTTCTAAAGGACCTAATCCAACCTTAAGCAAAGACACATGACTTTTGATCCTTGTATTTGTATAGAAACAACATTTAGGTAAAGATTATAAAATCCTTAGGATGGAATGTTAGATATAATTTTATTAGCCCCATAGTACTGGGCTTCCTCAGTGACCCAAAGGTAAAGAATCCATCTGCAATACAATGCAATGCAGGATATGTGGGTTTGATTCCTGGGTGGGGAAGATCCCCTGGAGAAGGAAATGGCAACCCACTCTAATAATCTTGCTTGGGAAATTCTAAAGACAGAGGAGCATGGGAGGCTACAGTCCATGTGATCATGAAAGAGTTGGACATGTGGTAGCAACTAAACAACAATAAATAGTACTGCAAGTTTTCTCTGTAAGTTTCTTAACACATGGAATCCCAGTCTTAACTTGAACACTCCCAGGGGATGGGGTTTCAGCAGGTCACATAAAGGACCTAATAAAATGTTGTCTTACACTGGTTTGAAACAAGGTTTCTTATGACTTTTAACTATTAATTCTTATTCTATAACCTGGACAATGAATACATGAAATATTTTTAATAATGATGATCAATATAATGTAATTCATTTTATTTATTTTGTGTGCCTTTCTTGATATCAATTCTTTAATATTTCTAACTAAATTGTCAACTCTTCTTTCGAAGAGAATACTGGAAGTGGGTAGCCTATCCCTTCTCCAAGGGATCTTCCTGACCCAGAAATCGAATTGGGATCTCCTGCATTGCAGGTGGATTCTTTACCAGCTGAGCTACCAAGGAAGCCCTGTATATACCTACTATCAAAGAAATGCCAAGTATCCATTCCCAATGAGAACTATTTCCAGAAGAAAATTTTCTCAATTATTAATATAGAAATATTCCTGCTTAGTTTGTTCCTATTATTTACTGTTTATGAGCACCAAGCTGGAGAGACTGTGTCATTTTTAGGTAAATATCCAGTGGGATATCTAATTCCGTATGGCTGTAAGAAAACAAGTGTTGACTGAGCATTTCTTCACACTCACATTCCAGAGAAGTGAAAGAAAAATACTAAAATAAAATCAAATGGATAGTAGTATTAGAGAGGAGCGTAGAACAAACCAGTAAGATATAAGATAGAAGGCAAAATGATGTGATAAACAAAGAAAATTATAATCTCATCTAAATCAATGTTCAGTTCAGTTCAGTTCAGTCGCTCAGTCGTGTCTGACTCTTAGCGACCCCGTGAATCACAGCACACCAGGCCTCCCTGTCCATCACCAACTCCCGGAGTTCACTCAAACTTATGTCCGCAGAGTCGGTGATGCCATCCAGCCATCTCATTCTCCGTCGTCCCCTTCTCCTCCCACCCCCAATCCCTGCCAGCATCAGAGTCTTTTCCAGTGAGCCAACTCGTCGCATGACGTGGCCAAAGTATTGGAGTTTCAGCTTTAGCATCAGTCCCTCCAATGAACACCCAGGACTGACCTCCTTTAGAATGGACTGGTTGGATCTAAATCAATGTTAGGTATATTAAAAAAACAAAACAAAAAAAAAAACTTTTCCTGCAGAATGAACATTTGCAGAATGAACATTTTCAGAATGAACATTGTGTTCTGAATTCAGCCAGTTACTGACTATACTAAGTGGCTTCTTTGAATGTCACTTCACTGTCAGAGTTGTTGACTTCAGTATGCGTCTTCAGAATAAAGTAATTCCACAATTAGAAGGTGAACTGGGAGCTCTCCTCTAGAAGAAACCTCGAGTAAGTTTTGGGTCAGAGAACCAGAGCAGCACAGCCGTTTCCCAGCTTTCTGCTACTGTAGGCCCTGAGCATGTGAGGCCTGAAGGAGTCCACAACCAGACACATATCTGCAGTATCAGCAGTTTCCCCCTGCCACCCAGTTTCCATGTGACCCCGCAGAACTACAGCTCCTTCAAACAGATTCCGCGTTTCTTGGCTTTGTACAACATTCATGCTGGTTTGAACATAGCCTTCCAGCTGTCAGTGTGGAGTCTCTTATGTAAATATAGACATAAATTCAAGAACCATAAAATATATAGGACTCAATAGATACACTTGATGCTATATTATATTCTTGAAAATTAAAAACATAACTAGCTTTTCTTTTAACACTTCCAAGAAATAGTAAAATGGATATAGTTGATGATTCACTCTTAAGTTATAAGATTGAACTGAGGTTTTATCTAACATTAAAAAATAAGGAAAGACAGAAAGAAAGAAAATGAAAGGAATGAGAGTAAAGTTAGAAAGTTGAAAACCAAATCTGGGATTTTCAAGATTCATGACACATGTCCCAGAAGGGATAACAGAGCCTTTACAATCAGAGAACTTGAGCGTTCAGATGTCACAGTTGCCTTTCTAGATCATCTCCTTGTGGCTTTATCCTTGTTTCTTCCACTCCAGCCACACTGGCCTCTTTTCTGTTCCTTGCAGTTGCTTAACATGCTAATTCAGGCAAGAATCAGTCTTTGTATACGTCTGTTCCCTTTGTCTAGAACACTTTTACAATAAATGTTAGATTCATTACCTCAACTTTTTTCAGGTCTCTGGTCACATATCAACCTATCCACAGGGCCTTGCTTATCTGAGCTTTATAGAATAACACACTTCATGCAAAGCACTCCACGTTTTGCTATTTTTATCGTCACAATGTTGAATCAAAATCACTTATTTATTCACTGTTGATCTCCTTCCCTAGACTTCTGGCACTTGCTGTTTGTCACCTACTCTGTCCTCTGCACTCAGATACTGCCTGGAACAGAGCAGGTACATAACAAATATTTCATGAATAACCCAATTAATGAATACTGAATGGTAGGAATCAAAGAAAATTTCCCACCCTTTGGAAAGAGTCATGTGTTCAGAACAAAAGACCCCAACATTCATTGACAAGGAGTCAAAACAGAAACTTAAAAAATAAAACACAGTGAAAAAAATGAGGTTTGCCTCAGATTATTTATTTGTAAAATGTACAATGAAGCAGTAACATAATATTGAAGCTATAGTTATTTACTCAACTAATCAAGCATTCAAGTGTGAGTTGAAAGTAAAACATTTTGGTATATAGAACATAGAGAAATGGACACATTAAAAAAAATCCAAGAGAGAAAAGGCACATTGGAAGACATAAGAAAGAGAAAAAAATAAAATAGAAGCAGTGTTTCAGAAATTGCTAACAATTCTGCACTAACTTTATAGATGAATTTAAGAAGAACATTAGATACAATGGGATACAAAATGTAAATCTGCATATTTTATTTGGGTCATATCATGTAAACTCATTTCTACTGGAAAATGGAAGCATATATCTGGATCAATGAGCAATGTTCACTATGATTGCTCTATATAAATTTCCAATAGAAATATTGATATTATGTTTTATTTTGTGTTCAGTTCAGTTCAGTTCAGTCGCTCAGTCATGTCCGACTCTTTGTGACCCCATGAATCACAGCACGCCAGGCCTCCCTGTCCATCACCAACTCCCGGAGTTCACTCAAACTCATGTCCATTGAGTCGGTGATACCATCCAGCCATCTCATTCTCTGTTGTCCCCGTCTCCTCCCACCTCCAATCCCTCCCAGCATCAGAGTCTTTTCCAGTGAGTCAACTCGTCGCATGAGGTGGCCAAAGTATTGGAGTTTCAGCTTTAGCATCAGTCCTTCCAATGAACACTCAGGATTGATCTCCTCTAGAATGGTCTGGTTGGATCTCCTTGCAGTCCAAGGGACTCTCAAGAGTCTTCTCCAACACCACAGTTCAAAAACATCAATTCTTCGGCGATCAGCTTTCTTCACAGTTCAACTCTCACATCCATACATGACCACTGGAATATTTTGTTTTAGTAGGATGAAATATTAAAGGACAAAATAGATCTTAGTTTTTATTTCAGTTATTTTCTGTATATATCATTCTTGAATCAGATGAGTCAAAATTTTGAAAAGAGAAGCTGATATCTCTGGTTAACAGTGTTAAAGACAACATATAAAGAAGACATTGATCAAATTATTTCAAAATGCAATTATTTTCAAAATAAATTGTTTTGGGGGGACTTAAACAGTTATTGAACCAAACTCAGTCAGATACACTATTTATCTTATTTACTAAAACAAAAAATATAAGTGAAGCTTATTTTAAAGTTTTTAAAAGTATAAAGGTATGTGAAATAAACATTGTAAAAAATCTATCTTATTATTCCCTCCAATAACACTTCCTACCTTATAGCTAATCATTGACAGATGACAATGGCAAGTTTTCTAGAATGTGAAAGTTAGGCTTAGAATAACAAGGACAGAGATCTATAAAGATATGCTTTCAAATATACTACTGTATTCAGAAGGGCACCTGAAGGATTTTCAGAAAGAATATTTGGATTTCCTTGTTTCACGACAGGAAATCAGTCCAGTTCTCTAATCCTCATGAGAGCATGCATTATCAGAACATGGGAATTTTTATTTTTTACAACACAGAACTGACATATAAATGGATTACTTGAGTAAGAAAATTCACTTGATTAGTAAGTAATTTCTGATGTACACTTTGACAATTCTAAATATAAATTAAATTTTAAATATAAATAGCATTTACCATTTATAGCAGTCTTCATTTATAAAACATGGCAAGTGGACTAGGTGTATTTTTATGTTCACCTCATCTTAACTTCTTAGTGGTTAAAGATAGAGAAAGACTGCTTCTACATTTAAACAGCTTACATTTTAGTAGGGTAGAGAGGTGACTTCAAATGTCTTACCAGTAAAATTAAATGATGCACAAGGTACAAAAGCAGTGCTGAACAGGAGAGAGACAGAGAGGAATTTTCCCAGCAGCGTTGCAGCTTTGGGAAAGACTTTAGAGAGAAAATTTCCTGTGGATGGGATTAGAAAGATGAACTTGCCAGGCTGATAAAAGAATAGAACATAGGCAAAGGCACAGAGGCATGAAATAGGCCAGTACACTAAAAATACTTTCAAGCAATTTTGTATTAGTTGATCATAACAAAGAGTAAATGGCAGGAGAAAACCCTGGAAAAGTCTATAGGGGCTGAGCCATGGATGAGCTGGTATTAGCTGAGTTACTTGAACCTTAACTTATAAGCCATGGGATATGAATGAATGGGTTTTAGAACTAGAAGAGAGTATAGTTATATTATCTAAATTTAAAATTTTAAAGTCATCTATAATCATTTAATAATTGTGATCTGTAAGCAGCATCACACGAAGCACCTTAGACTCTATGTCCATTTGTTTAAAAAAGTCCAGAGTTTAAGCTTCACAGAAGAGTCTGAAATATATACAATCAAATGGGGAAAATCGTGGGCTTAGAGGAAAGGTCATTAACTTGAGAAATGTATCAGGTTTGCTGAAACACAGAGGAGTTCAGTTCAGTTCAGTCGCTCAGTCGTGTCCGACTCTCCGCGACCCCATGAATCACAGCACGCCAGGCCTCCCTGTCCATCACCAACTCCCGGAGTACACTCAAACTCATGTCCACAGAGTCGGTGATGCCATCCAGCCATCTCATTCTCCGTCGTCCCCTTCTCCTCCCGCCCCCAACCTTTCCCAGCATCAGAGTCTTTTCCAGTGAGTCAACTCGTCGCATGAGGTGGCCAAAGTATTGCAGTTTCAGCTTTAGCATCAGTCCCTCCAATGAACATCCAGGATTGATCTCCTCTAGAATGGATTGGTTGGATCTCCTTGCAGTATAAGGGACTCTCGGAAAGTTATGACCAACCTTGATAGTATATTAAAAAGCAGAGACATTACTTTGCCAACAAAGGTCCGTCTAGTCAAGGCAATGGTTTTTCCCATGGTCATGTATGGATGTGAGAGTTGGACTGTGAAGAAGGCTGACCGCCGAAGAATCGATGCTTTTGAACACAGAGGAGACGGTTATCAAAATGTGATTTGGCCTGGATTCCCTATTACATTTCACTTGTTTCAATTCTTATGTAAACTTTTGAAATATTAATTCACCGTATTTTTTGTTTTCAATCAGTTAAAGATATTTTTATCTACTTTATACAAGGCCCTGAGCTTAGTGCTGTTGTGAGGTTTCTGAAATTTGAAAAGTATTGTCCTTATAATGTATAATCTTGTTGTGGATATAAGGCTTAAACATTTTAAATAATAAATAATGGAAGATTTAAATAAAAGAAGCTATCCCAAGGTAACAGCTTTATTGCTGAATCACTTTATTGCTAAAGAAATAATACTGTTCACTCGTGGCTTCCTTAGAAATTCCTCTTATCTTTAATTCTATGATTTATTACCAATCTTACCAAATGGATCTAGTCTAGACAGAGTAGTTAGTCAATCATCAAAAATATTTTTGTAATTATAATATTAGATCTAGGGTTAGTCATCATAAAGCATATTGTAGAAATGGATGCCAGAAGAAGGTGATAATCAAAAGAGAATAGGATTCTTAACAATGGATAAAATTGAATACCTTGATTCATGTAGCAGAAGTCACCACAAATATAAGACTGCATGAAATAAAATATAAATAGGTAAAGCATTAACTTGTTTGAGTCAAAGCCTATCAACAGAAAATTGAACTTGCAACTAAACATTCAGGGAGTTTCCAAGGCAGTCCCAGAGCTCTTCTAGTCTTTAAATGGTGTGAAAGCAGAGTAATACAATATTTGACTATTTTAAGGACTGTTTTGAATGCATGATGCTCTATGGTACCATTTGATACCAAAGATCAGCCAAGGATCTGTAAATTTCAAATGTAATAAATTCAGAAATAAGTAGAAAAATCAATGAGGCCTACATTATCAGGAGTGTGTTGTCAAACTTTATTAATAGATGAGATGTTGAATGTCTTTGCAGTTAGCAGTCATTAGAGCAATGATGGGCTATGAGCATGCACACTATTTCACACTTGAATTAATGTGAATGTTTTCTTCTTATTGATGTTTTCTTTTTAAAATGGCATAGGAATTAATCTCCAGACTTATTTCAGTTATCCATAAAATTTCCATGAATGATAGTTTATAAGCAAAAGAATTTCAAAGATAATAGTAGAAATTTTAAGACTATCCTAAAACCATGAAAATAAAATTAGATAAAAGTAAATATTTACATACATTTAATTACTCCAATACTGTGGCCACCTGATGCAAAGAACTGACTCATTTGAAAAATCCCTGATGCTGGGAAAGATGGAGGTCAGGAGGAGAAGGGGACGACAGAGGATGAGATGGTTGGATGACATCACTAACTCAATGGACATGGGTTTGGGTGGAGTTCGGGAGTTGGTGATGGACAGGGAGGCCTGGCGTGCTGCGGTTCATGGGGTTGCAAAGAGTCGGACACGACCAAGAGACGGATCTCACTGACTGAATTATAATATCATATAAGCAGTAAAGAATGGATTGCTCAAGATACCCATTACTCAATAGAGAGGAATTAAGAACCTGGGCTCTGAAACCATGTATCCTGGTTTCAAGCTCCAGCCATAAGCTTTAGTAGGCAGATGATTTGGGGATTATCTAACTCCCCAGTAGCTCAAATTATTATATTAAAAACAGATACTGATAGCATTACTTCATAGAATTCTTGTAAGGGTTTGACTATTAAATGTAAAGCATATAGTAAATTGCTGTTCAATCACTGAGTCATGTCCGACTCTTTGCGACCCCATGAAGTGCAGCATGACAGGCTTCCCTGTCCTCACTATCGCCCAGAGTTTGCTCAGACTCATGTCCACTGAGTCAATGATGCCATCCAACTATATCTGATCTGTCAAGTATTATTACTACTCAAATATGGCAATATAAAATCATAAAATTGAAAATAAAAAAGCTACTTCTAGTATCTTTTGAAAAACAAAGCTCTGTTGAATGTTGTACTTTTCCTTTTTAATATGAATGCATCACTTTCTTGTGTAAGTATTTGATAGCATTTATTTCTATTATTAAAATGAAAAATGTGTGATTTAGGAAAAAGAAAGTTAATATCTGTGATAATCACAGATTATCTAGTTTTCTTATCATTCTTAGACCTGTACAGAAATTGTTATAATTCACACTATACTTTACTGCTTCTTTTTTATGATGCCTGGTTATGACAAAAGAGGGCTTGGAAATTTTCTTTGTCTCACCACAAAATTTTTTTAAAATTTGCACAACCTATAGCAATTCAGTTCCTTATACATGTGGATGAATATGCTGCCTTTCTTCTTTACTTCATTGTTATTTATATTTCTTGCTGCTATCAGCAGTATCTGCTTTCTTTCCAATTCTGATCTATTGTTCAAAACTTATCTTCAAATTTTATCTTCTGCAAGAAACTTCCAAGAATACTGCAAACCAAACTATCCATCTCCTAAATCTTTGACCTTATAATTTTAGCTATCCATAAGCATGGTGATTCTAAAATTGAATGATATTTATGCTTATGTGCCTAACAATCTATATGTCAAACATCTATCATGGAATACATGTATGTAACGTCTAAAAGTTAGTGGACAAAGATGTCAAGATGACAGAAGACATGAAACAAGCCTGGCAACTTGGGTCTCCTGTATCACAGGCCAATTCTATACTGTCTGAGCCATTAGGGAAGCCCTGTGAAAAAGTAAGAAGCTGATTTTACTTGACTTGCATCTTTTCTAAACTTTGTTTTAAAAAAGAGTTTCATCATGTTCATGTTTTATAACAATTTTAAAATTATTTGGAATATTGAAATTTCACATGCCATTACTTGCTTTACTTTTATAATACATTATTTTTGTAAATCAATGAAGTATTTTTGATACTGTAATAAGAATTAAATAAACTAACAAATTCATATTTGCTTGATTTTGATCATTAAAGTTATAATAATTATATGCTAAAAATTAATTTGGTCTTTTTGGTATTATTAAATTCATGGTTTTTCAACTGGGTATATATTATTACCTATAAATATATATTATCAGCTGGCCTTGTATAACTGTGTCCATTCTGAAATATTAAGCATTATGTTCAACCTTAAAGTGTAGAAGTGTAACCTTATTCAGAAACACCTTTTATGTATCTACAATTGTATCCACCTATGTGTGTTTATGAGATGTTACTGATATTCATCTTTAAACACCCTATTGTCTAATATACTATTTTAACTCAGTTCTTCCCACCACTCACTGTTAGTCGCTCAGTCATGTCTGACTCTCTGTGACTCTACGGACTGTAGCCCACCAGGCTCCTCTGTCCATGGGATTCTCCAGGCAAGAATACTGGAGTGGGTTTCCATTTCCTTCTCCAGAGGACCTTCCCAACTCAGGGGTCAAACCCAAGCCTCCTGCGTTGCAGGCAGATTCTTTACTGTGTGAGCTATAGGGGAGACCTAACTTTCAGCACTTTTGGAAATGGGTAACCCCTTTGTTAGAGGCTGGATGCTGCTGCTGCTAAGTCACTTCAGTCGTGTCCGACTCTGTGTGACCCCATAGATGGAAGCCCACCAGGCTCCCCCTTCTCTGGGATTCTCCAGGCAAGAACACTGGAGTGGTTTGCCATTTCCTTCTCCAATGTGTGAAAGTGAAAAGTGAAAGTGAAGTCGCTCAGTCGTGTCCGACCCTTAGTGACCCCACGGACTGCAGCCTACCAGGCTCCCCCGTCCCTGGGATTCTCCAGGCAAGAACACTGGAGTGGGTTGCCATTTCCTTCTCCAATGTGTGAAAAGTGAAAGTGAAGTCGCTCAGTCGTGTCCGACCCTTAGCGACCCCACGGACTGCAGCCTACCAGGCTCCTCCATCCATGGGATTTTCTAGGCAAGAGTACTGGAGTGGCTTGCCATTGCCTTCTCCGAGAGGCTGGATAGAAACAGCATACATACATACATATTGAAACAGGCTCATGACAGATCTTTGTTGCTGCTGCTCTGCAATTATGTTGTTATTATTTATAGCTTTGCTAACTCTTCTCATGTGCTATATATCATACCTGTTTAAAAGCCATGGTTCCAAAGGAAGGGCTGGGCTGGGGGGTGGTCTTCTTTCTCCCTGCATTCCACAGAGATGCTGAATGGTTTCTAGCTTGGTGTAAATTTGTCTTGATATTTTGTGACTGGTGTTGTGTGAGTAATGAAAATAATGTATCATAACCCTGCATTAGAAAGTAGGCAGGCTGACAATATTCTTGTGCTTTTAGCTGCAAAATATAAGCAGGCTGCTGTACTTTATGAAAACTTCAACCTTCACCCGCCCCTGTGTGCAATGACAAGGCTACACTGAGACAGTCCAGATGTTACAGATGCATGGATCCCACTGAGCTGATCTTTATCCTGGAGGAAATCCCAGAATATTCTGGCCGGGGAAAGGTGAAAGAAAGCACTTAGAGTTACATCATATACAATGTTAACTCCAGAAGCAATAATGAATAGCTTGCTTTGTTTATTTGTCTCTGAGAATTTTAAGACAACACCCATTGTGAAATGCCACAGGGCATATGTATAATGAAAAATAAACAAAATGATAAAAGCTAAAAGTCATTTTTAATTAACGTATCAATAATGAAAAGCGCAACTGAACAGATGTCCCTTGCTTTGTGCCCAGAAGTTCATGATGAACTACAAGCTCTGTCAGGTGAAGGGAAAAAAAAAACACAACAGTTCACTCTAGGATCTTAATAGGAGCACTCCTGCTGATTTTACCCTTTGTGACTTTATGGGGATACTGATATCCCTCCAGAAATATCAAGGGCCATTCTCATAATGGAGGTTTACAGATCACATTTGAATTACATCACTGAGGAATTACATTATATTACATCATTTCAATACATTTGTATGGAAATCACAGAACTAAGTATACCTGGGATATGTTACTTACATCAAGCCTTTGCTGTCCTCATACCCCCAATCTGTTTTCCACACAAGTAATTTTTATGAAACATTGGCTGCATATGTTCTGCATTATCATTATTTATAAGAAATGTATACATATTTGGTCATTCAGGTGATCAAAATATGTTTCTAATACATATGTGGTATTCATCCACAGCTTCTAATTGGTCCTTCAACTCAACTCACAAAACCCTTGGAATTTCCTGAGCAATAAGAGCAATGAGATCATCTTTTGCTCAGACATTTGATATCTTGTCTTCAGTTCCTGAAAATTCTGTCGAGCCATGAAATGGGTGAAATGGATGTCTTCTTATTTTATCACAAATGTCTTTCCACCACTACCAGGTTTATCTTAATGAAGAGGGCTTTTGGAAGCACCTAAGGAAATGGCAACCCACTCCAGTGTTCTTGCCTGGAGAATCCCAGGGATGGCGGAGCCTGGTCAGCTGCTGTCTGTGGGGTCGCACAGAGTCGGACACGACTGAAGTGACTTAGCTGCAGGGAAAGCATGATGGAGAAGGCAATGGCAACCCACTCCAGTACTCTTGCCTGGAAAATCCCATGGGCGGAGCACCTGATAGACTGCAGTCCATGGGGTCGCAAAGAGTTGGACACGACTGAGCGACTTCACTTTCACTTTTCACTTTCATGCATTGGAGAAGGAAATGGCAACCCACTCCAGTGTTCTTGCCTGGAGAATCCCAGGGACTGTGGAGCCTGGTGGACTGCCGTCTGTGGGGTCGCACAGAGTCGGACACGACTGAAGTGACTTCACTTTCACTTTTCACTTTCATGCAATGGAGAAGGAAATGGCAACCCACTCCAGTGTTCTTGCCTGGAGAATCCCAGGGACTGCGGAGCCTGGTGGACTGCCGTCTATGGGGTCGCACAGGGTCGGACACGACTGAAGAGACTTAGCAGCAGCCGCAGAGAAAGCATGAAGAAGGGATAGTCCGCCAAGGGAGCCAAGCATAGAACACTGAAACTTTCAATTCCACCCTCTGATTTCCTGGGAGGGGAGAAGGGTAGAGGATGAATTAATCTCCAATGGCCAGTGAGTTATAGAATTACTGCCTATGTAATGAAACCTCCATAAACGCCCAAAAGGAGAGGGTTTGGAGAGCTTCCAGCTTGGAGAACCAGACCTCCTAGGTGCTGGGCCACACTTCACAAGGACAGAAATTGTTTTGTTCAGAACCTCAATCTATGTATCTTTCTATCTGGCTATTTTTATCCTTTAATATCCTTTATAATAAATCACTTCCCTGGCAGCTCAGACAGTAAAGAACCTGCCTGCAATTCAGGAGATTCGAGTTTGATCCCTGGGTAGGAAAGATGTCCTGGAGAAGGAAATGGCAGCCCACTCCAGTATTCTTGCCTAGAGTGTTTCATGGACAGAGGAGCCTGGCAGGCTATAGTCCATGGGGTCACAAAGAGTCAAACACGACTGACTGACTGATAATAAATCAGTAATCCAATGAGTAAATGGATTTCTTGAAGAGCTGTTCTAGACATTTAACTGAACTCCAGGAGGGAGTCATGAGAACTTCTGATATCTAGCCAGCCAGTCAGAAGCATAGGGCTTGCAATTAGTCTCTGAAGTGAAGGGCCATCTTGTGGGACTGAAACCTTTATTTGCGGACTCTGTGCTATCTAGGAGTAGATGGCATCAGAATTTAGTTACATTTATTTGAACTTTTGGACATCGCTGATATTGAACTTTACTTGTTGCCGAGGGGAAGCCTTCACAGGCGTGTGTGCACACACACACATGCCTGTGCTTTGAAATTGGGTCCAGGAACCCCTAAAGGACTTCCTACTTAAGGAATCATTGAGACCACAGAAGAAGATCTGGATATATAAAACTCAAGTCACTCGCAAACCAACATCAAGTGACTTCTCATACTTCTCTCCCATAAATGTACAATATATCCTCTCCATTTTAACTTTGCATTTTTCTTACACCTCATGTGGTACTTAAAATACAGATAATCTCACCACTCTTAGTATTTACATCCAAAAAAAACTATTCATTTCCCAAGGTTTAGATAAAATGATATACTTTTCATGTAGACCCACTCCATCTATATTTCTCTGTAATTTCTGCCTGCAAAATTAGCTGTTGTTTTCTCATCTCATTGTTTGTCCTAAGAATATATGTAGCCCTACTGCAATGGCTAAAGAAGTCAGGGATTGATTAGATTAATTCTATATGAAACCTGGGGTAGACTACCCAATTAACAGATTTATTCAAGGAGACATTCTTGATATCTTCTTGCTACAACATCTTTTCTCCAACTTGTGTTCCAAGCCAGAATAATGAGGAAGGCCAAAAATATTTTGCTAGTGAGATATTATCTGTTTCTTTAGAGGTCAAGTTATCTATAGAAACATTCTAAAGCATTTCATTGGCTAGAACTAGATCACATGACCACTCAGCTGAAATAGAGTTTGAGAAGATTTTTTTTTCCCCAAATCTAGAGTCAAGAAGAATGAAAGTATAAGTGTATAATGCTAATACTTCCCCATGCTTCCTCAACTGCCATAAAACTAACACATTTTGTGCTTATATTACACTTATTAATGTGGATATGTTCAAGTCTGTCTGTAATCCTGAGTCACTTGAAGAAAATGATTGTGCCTTTAATATTCCTATCTTCAGGTTGGGAACAATTTTAGATGATATTTGTAGAATTGATAGCTTCAAGAAAGAGAAGATTCTGTTATAAGAAACCTGAGGACCTGAAAATAAACCAGTATTATTTAAAGTGACAGACATTATTTTCTTGGACTCCAGAATCACTGCAGATGGTGACTGCAGCCATGAAATTAAAAGATACTTGCTTCTTGGAAGAAAAGTTATGGCAAACATAGACAGCATATTAAAAAGCAGAGACATTAGTTTGCCTACAAAGGTCTGTATAGTCAAAGCTATGGTTTTTCCAGTGGTCATGTATGGATGTGAGAACTGGAAAATAAAAAAGGCTGAGCACCAAAGAACTGATGACTTTGAACTGTGGTGTTGGAGAAGACTCTTGAGAGTCCTCTGGACAGTAAGGAGATCAAATCAGTCAATCCTAAAGGAAGTCAGTCCTGGATATTCATTGGAAAGACTGATGCTGAAGCTGAAGCTCCAATTCATTGGCCACCTGATGCGAAGAGCTGACTTATTTGAAAAGACCCTGATGCTGGGAAAGACAGGGATGACAGAGGATGAGATGGTTGGACAGCATCACCGACTCAATGGACATGAGTTTGAGCAAGCTCCAGGAGATGGTGAAGGACAGGAAAGCCTGGCGTGCTGCAGTCCATGGGGTTACAAAGAGTCGAACATTACTGAAAGACGGAACAACAATGAAATAAAGGTAATATTCTCATGACCTTTCTGTTCTGAGAAAACTTAATCTTCTGGAGGAAACTAACATCATTCAAAGCATCTATAATTTTGCCAATGTGTTTTTCAAAGCAAGTGTATCATTCCCACCAAAAATATATGAGTTCTGGTATATACTTATACCACAAAATATATGTGTGCGTGTGTATATATACCAAGCACTACCATTCACTAGAGAAAAAGGACCAAAAACTGCTACACACAACAAGCTTTGATAAATTATATAGATATAATATAAGGGGGATAAACAAAGAAAAAGCATTCTATATAATTCCAGTTATATGAAGTTCAAGAGGAGGTAAAACTAACCTATGATGAGAAAGTTAGATGAATTGCTACCTTTGAGGCAAGATCAATGATATGAAATGGAAACTAGGGAGGCTCTTGTTATACTAGGAGCGTTTTATACCATGAACCTTGTGAAACTCGCTGTGACTGCATGGCTATGGTCACTTCTCAGAAATTGACCTGTACACTTAAGAATTTGCACTTTTACCATGCTCATAATATATATGCATATTATATTTCAATATAACTGTCCATGATAAATACAATTAATAAAATGAACAGTGGTTATATTCTAGTGTACTTCAGTTTTTATGTGTAAAATCTTCCATATTACTGTAATCGCTAATCAATTTGTATTATTGTTCTGTCTCCCTCACAAGATCAACTTAAATTCTCTTCCACCCCATCTCTCTATTATGTCTCCTTTCCTCTGTCACACATGTACACATAGTCATTATGCAATTTAACCGTGAATTAGATTTAAAACTAGCTAAATATTTATCACTAATTTGAAATAAAACCTAAACAATGAAAGACTTTGGTTAAACCTAAATAATTTAAGATTTTGTTTAAACCTTCAATATGAAAGGGCTTCCCTTGTGGCTCGAATGGTAAAGAATCTGCCTGCAATGCGGGAGACCTGGGTTTGATCCCTGTGTTGGGAAAACCCCCTGGAGAAGGGAAAGGCTACCCACTCCAGGATTCTGGCCTGGAGAATTCCACAGACTGTATATAGTCCATGGGGTCGCAAAGAGTCAGATACAACTGAGCGCCCTTCACTTTTCAATGTGAAAAACAGTAAACTTTTATGGGATAAGGAAAAAAAAATCCATAGTAAAAAGGAATTCTAGTCTTAAGAAGTACATCTTAACTTTCCTTTGGCTGGAAAACTTTTGTCCCCAAAATAAATGGATGGAAATTAGAAAAGTATTACATATCAGCAATGTAAAATATCGAGTTAAGTCAGTGTGACTAACCATAGAATTTGTCACATATTAGGTTGTCAATATACGTCTTTTCAGTAGTCATGTACAGATGTCAGAGCTGGACAATAAAGGAGGCAGAGTGCAGAAAAATTGATACTTTCAAACTGTGGTGCTGGAGAAGACTCTTGAGAGTCAGTTGGACAACAAGGAGATCAAACCAGTCAATCTCAAAAGAAATCAACCCTGAATACTCTTTGGAAGGACTGATGCTTGAAACTCTAATACTTTGGCCACCTGATGTGAACAGCTAACTCATTGGAAAAGACCCCAATGCACAGAAAGTTTGAAGGCAGAAGGAGAAGAGGGTGACAGAGGATGAAATGGTTGGATGGCATCACAGATTCAATGTACGTGAACTTGGGCAAACTCTGGGAGTTGGTGATGGACAGGAAAGCCTGGCATGCTGCAGTCCATGGGGTCGTGAAGAGTTAGACATGCCTGGGTGACTGAATAACAACAACAATTTGTGCCTATGGAGTGAAAAATAATAGATCATATGGTGACTCTAATTTCCTACTAGATGAAGAAAATTGTGGTATAAATTTGAGGGTCATTGACTCCCTGGTTGTTGTTAGTACATGCAAGTAGTACAGCTTTGGCAAACTTGTCTGTTAAATACAGACAGAACTATTTATATATGACTTACTTAAGAGTACAATAGGAAAAACCTAGCAATATTAATTATACATTAAGTAATAGTTATCTATACTTTTTGTATTTCATGAGCAAAAAGTATATTGCATCCTATACACATAGATAAATGGCAACAGTGAACATTTCACTGTAAATGCAATAACATGATTCTCCTGTTTCAAAAATAAAATTATTGAATTAGTAGAGAACCTCAAACATTCTTTATTATTTTAAAAATTATTTATGCAAGAAAAAAAGTTGTTCCAATGAGAAAAACGTTTAGAAAACTTGAAAATCTACTTTCAAAGGAAGAAATCATTGCCAACTTTTAAAAGTTTGCTTTATGGTTTTATTCTTCTGGAAAACTGTGATTACAAACAGAAGGATTTCTTACAATTATTATGCATGAAAAGAAAAGCATACTAAATTAAGAGTAATTTTAAGAAACTATAACATTTGTTCTAATGAGGAGCAGAGCAATTTTCATATTGCAACATAACATTTGTTTTTAACTCCTAAGCTTTATTTTCATAATTGTTTTGGTGGGAATATTAAATATGGTAGTCATAATAAATCTTTTAAAATTCCTCTGAGTTTATAGTTATTATCTATATTTCTTTTAGAAAACATTTCAATTTAAACTGAATTTAAAAATCATGAAATCATTTAGTACAGATGATCCACAGCAATAATAATACTTAGGACCGGTAATGTAGTAGAATAAATTGATTATATTAAATGATTAATTAAATTAAATGCTTGCCTATATAGTCTATTCAGGAAGTATCTAAAGGCAGGGATCGTTTTATCCATTTAATTAAAGTGTTTTCTGAATTACATTCCTAAAATAAGTCCCCTGCATACTAAAATGTTCTGTTCTAAGAGCTCATTCCAATATTTTGTTAAGTCCAATAAAGTTAGTCTTGGTACCCAACAATCACAATCTGTTGTATAGTACTGTAATGAGTTTGTAATACTCTTATAAATAATACAAAAATAAAACAAGCACAGAAATAAAGGTAACATTTTTAATCATACAGTATAGTACCTTGAAAAGTACAGTAGTACAATACAACAGCTGGCATACAGGGCCTGGCATCAAGTTAACAGGCAAGATGATTTACTAACTGGAGCAGAAAGAGGAGGTTCAAGATGGTAGAGTTGAAGGACCAGCAGCAATAGGAGATGGAAGACAAGCTGCAGTTTCACTCACACCTGACACTGACGAAAGACACGCAACTTGAATGTTCCTATTCAGGGGACTTACTGACCTATAATTACTCCCTTTGTACATTTTCTTTTATCATACATTAATTCAGGCTAGCAAATAAAATAAAAACCTCTCTCTAAACTTCTCTGGTAATAATCTTGGCCATTTTAATATATTGCTGTCTATTCTTATTCTTATTTAAACCATGAAATAAATAATATGCTAAATTAGTAACTGAATGATAACAATCAAAAGAATATCATTGCAAAATTATATCATTTTGATCATTGCAAAAGCATTTCGTTTATATTCATATATATGTTTATACATGTATATGTTTGGGCTTCCTTTGTGACTCAGATGGTAAAGAATCAGCCTACAATGCGGGAGATCTGGGTTTGATCCCTGGGTCAGGAAGATCCCCTGGAGGAGGGCATAGAAACCCACTTCAGTATTTTTGCCTGGAGAACTCCATGGACAGAGAAACCTGGGGGGGGCTATAGTCCACGGGGTCGCAAAGAGTCAGACATGACTGAGCAACTAATGCTAAAGCGCTGCTGCTGCTGCTGCTGCTAAGTCACTTCAGTCGTGTCCGACTCTGCGTGACCCCATAGATGGAAGCCCACCAGGCTCCCCCGTCCCTGGGATTCTCCAGGCAAGAACACTGGAGTGGGTTGCCATTTCCTTCTCCAGCTAAAGCGCTACACACACATATTTATGTGTGCATACATATATGTGCGTGTATGCTCAGTTGCTGTCGTGTCCAAATCTTCGTGACCCTATGGACAGGCTCGCCATGGACTTTATAGACAGAGAAGCCCACCAGGCTCCTCTCCATGGACTTTTCAGGCAAGAATACTGGATTAGATTGCCATTTCCTCCTCCAGATTATATATATATGTGTATGTATGTATATTTATATACACACACATACATATATATGTATGCTGCTGCTAAGTCACTTCAGTCGTGTCCGACTCTGTGACCCCATAGACAGCAGCCCACCAGGCTCCCCCGTCCCTGGGATTCTCCAGGCAAGAACACTGGAGTGGGCTGCCATTTCCTTCTCCAACGTGTGAAAGTGAAAAGTGAAAGTGAAGTCGCTCAGTCGTGTCCGACCCTTAGCGACCCCACGGACTGCAGCCCACCAGGCTCCTATGCCCATGGGATTTTCTAGGCAAGAGTACTGCAGTGGCTTGCCATTGCCTTCTCCATGATATATGTATACACACTGATTAAAGGTAAAGTTATTTAAATTAGGTGGTTGGTACCATTTGATAATGATTAGCTTGAACTCACTTTATTTTCTTTTCCTGTTAAAAGAGATATCTTAAAACAGTCTTCTTGTAAAAATATATTCAACACTGCAAATAAAATAAATCGAGTGAGAAAATTGGGCCAAAGGGAAAATGAGGATAGGAAAGGAGGATGATGTCAGAGCAGGAGCACGCTGAAGACACACCAAATGTTCCCGTGCCTCTGCTAGAGACGGGACACAAGTTTAGCTCGAAGCTTTCTAGTAGTCAACACAAAGAAGGATCAATATTTCATTTAATGGGTCACTGTATCCTTGAAATGGAAACAACATACTCATTCAGGAAAAGACCTATTACTGGCACTGTAACCAGAAAAACATTTCCCATGTGTCTTAAAAGGAATATTAGAAATTGCACCCACACTTGCATCCTTGCAGTACAGTACTGTCAGAAGCGCCGTGACATTTCTAGTAATAACAGTCTCAACTTCAGCTGTGCTATGACACAGAACCCAATCCAGCAAACTCAAAGCAATCAAGTCTGGGTGGACACAACTGTCAGATGACGTGGCTTAATCCAGCAACCCACTGCCGTGTTTCTAAGGCAGGAGGCTTGCATTTTCACGCTGCTTCAGGAGCTGTCCTGTGTGCACAGGTGAGTGCTCATCCATGCATATGGGCACACAGGTAAAAGGAGATCCAGTATCTACTGTCAACTAAAGCTTAATAATCTGCTATGCTTGCTCCACATATATGTACTTTGTGGCATAATACGTAGAAGAGTTTTGAAGTTTGTTTGTTGGCTTGTTTCTAAAGGACAGTTTGAAAACTTTCCAGATCTAAACAAAGAGCTAGACTGAATATTGTTTAGGAAATTCTCAGTCACCGATTCTCAAGTGAGTGAGAATAAGTGACAATTACTTCCAAGTTCTGTTTCCTGTCAGCGTTTTGTAATGTTATTATTTTATTTTTTTTCTTATTCAGTACAAAACCAAATCTTTTGAGTTAGTGGAACTAAAAGATAATCAATGCCATCATCTGTTTTAAAGGTAATGGTGCTTATGATCAATACACATACTTGAACAGACAACCTTGATTGACCTAGTAGTCTTTTAATAGCAGGGTATTTTTTTGGTTTGTTTTTTGCTTTTTTTTAAATTTCAGGACTAAACAGCAAAATATAAAAAACACATGTTTGTGGATTCGTGCCAGGTAAATGTCTCCAAGCTTGAAGAAAGTTGTAATATAATCATTCATGAAATTTTTACAAATGCGGATTGTCTGACATCCATTTCAAAAATCCTGAATTAGAAATTTCAAAATAAGAGGAGAATAAATATAACTACTCAAAAAACTCCATATGTAATCCTATTACGTATTCCAGGTGGAGAACCATAAAGTTGTAGATTAAATGAAGTAGATTAAATAGGAGGAGCAAAACTAAAATAATTCCTTTATTCAGTTTAAAATGTCATCCCATCTGTGGTTGGTCACTTAGTCAAATAACAAAAAGAAACTGAAAAATATGAAAAGCTGAGAGGCCAGAGCCTCGGCACTAATCCCTGGTCGAGTGGCCAGGATTCAGTTCTCACTGCTGCAACTCAACTTCACTCTCTGGCCAGGAACTGAGGCCCTGTTTCCCACCTCCACAGGCCAAGGCCCCCCAAGATCAGGACCACTGAGCAGAATGCTACACACTCAATAAGGACTTTCAGTCAGGTTAAAAGGGGAAACATTGGAACAAGCATTAAAGACTGCCTTTTAAAGAGAGTATTTAATTAATCCTTTCTTGTACAAAAGAAATATAGGCTTCCATAGATTTCCAGAATATTTCAGAAGGTATATTTACTGACAATTTGTACCTAAGAAGTAGGGAAGAGCTGAATAAAGAAAAGGGTCTTAATTTTCCTTCTGATTTTCCATTTACTACATTTCCTACATTTCTAGAATGAAATTTTGATTTTTACCTTTAAAAATTAAATATCATTGCTTGGCTCTACTAAAAACTGTGTTTCAGTTCAGTTCAGTCACTCAGTCATGTCTGACTCTTTGATACCCTGTGGACTGCAGCACACCAGGCCTCCCTGTCCATCACCAACTCCCAGATTTAGCACGAGTGATAACTGAAAGGTTTTTTACCAGCTACAAAGGACCTTTGACTATATTTTTCTATTTTGCAAAATATCTAGTTTTATTCTCCCTAATATGTTCAGTTCAGTTCAGTTCAGTCGCTCAGCCATGTCCGACTCTTTGCGACCCCATGAATCACAGCATGCCAGGCCTCCCTGTCCATCACCAAATCTCGGAGTTCACTCAGACTCATGTCCATCAAGTCGGTGATGCCATCCAGCCATCTCATTCTCTGTCGTCCCCGTCTCCTCCCACCCCCAATCCCTCCCAGCATCAGAGTCTTTTCCAGTGAGTCAACTTGTCGCATGAGGTGGCCAAAGTATTGGAGTTTCAGCTTTAGCATCAGTCCTTCCAATGAACACCCAGGATTGATCTCCTTTAGGATGGACTGGTTGGATCTCCTTGCAGTCCAAGGGACTCTCAAGAGTCTTCTCCAGCACCACTCTTATTTTATTGGTCTCATAGTATTTTCAGTGCTATTATTTATTCTCTCTGCTCCTTTTGCTTCTTTTTCAACCAGTGTGAGTCAAATATAGTTCAAAGTAATGTCTCTCTAGTCTTTGCATATTTAAAAATCTTTTTGTGCATTCTGTCAGTTATTCTCGTGTAACTACCAGACTTCCTTTGTTCTCCATAGGATTTATTAATTTATCAAATCATGGTCATTAAGTGCCTTGCTTGAAGTCTAGCCTTCCCACAAAGAATAAAGTTAGAGAAAAGCAATTTCCATTTCATGCAAAGGCATAATCTTAAAATATAAATGTTCAAAATGGATAGGTAAGCTAATTATCACAAGTAAAGGTATTCTTGCTTCCCTAGTGGGGCAGTGGTAAAGTATCCACCTGCCAATGTAGGGGAGGTAGGTTCAATCCCTGGGTCTGGAAGGTCCCCTGGAGTAGAAAATGGCAACCCAATCTGGTATTCTTGCCTGGGAAATCCCATGGACAGAGGAACCTGGTGGGCTTTAGTCATGGGGTCATGACTTAGTGACTAGACAACAGCAACAAGAAAGGTATTCCTGCTGGGGAAGATGCTTGGGTGCAAGGGAGAGTCAACTTGAATGACTCCAGATGTTAGAGGCTGAAAGGCATTTGAAGCATTCACTGGGAAATTGAAAACCATAGGAAAGTGGCTGTTGTTTTTCAGTTGCTAAGATGGGTCTGACTCTTTGTGACCCATGGACTGTAGCACTCCAGGCTCCTCTGTCCTCCACCATCTCCCAGAATTTGCTCAAATTCATGTCCATTGAGTTGGTAATGCTATCTAACCATCTCATCCTCTGCTGTCTCCGTCTCCTTTGCCTTCAACATTTCCCAGCATCAGGGTCTTTTCCAATGAGTCAGTTCTTCTTACTAGGTGGGGTTTCCCAGATAAGAATACTGGAGTGGGTTGCCATTTTCTTCAGGGATCAAACTTATGTCTCCTGAATTGGCAGGCTGATTCTTTTACCACTGAGCCACCAGGGAAGCCCTGAAAAGTGGTCAAGCCAAAGAAGCTAATGGAAAAAAAAATTAGCCCAGGGAAAGTGCTTTGATTCATGATTTTGGCAAAAAAAAAAAAAAAAAAAATGCAGAACTTCTGCTTCTGGGTCGAATGGATTACTTTGTGGTTGACTATTGTTCCTGCAGAGCATAAGGAGATCAGTACTTGAAAATAACTTAGACCAATTTGATTGTGTGTGAGTGTGTTCATGGATTCTTTAGAATTTTCTGCATATGAGCTCATGTCATCTATAAACAGATAATTTTACTTCTCATTTTCCAACTTGGATGTTCTCTGTTTCTTTTTCTTGACTAATTGTCTCGGCTGGATTTTCCAGTACTATGCTGAATAAAAGTGGTGTGATGGCGGGCATCCTTGCCTTGGTCCTTATCTTAGAGTAAATGCTTTTGGCTTTTCAACACTGAGTACGAGATTATATGTGAGCTTGTCATGCATGCATGCTAAGTTGCTTCAGTCATGTCCAACTCTGTGGACTCTATGGACTGCAGCCTGCCAGGCTACTCTCTCCATGGAATTCTCCAGGCAAGAACACTGGAGTGGGTTATCATGCCCTCCTCCAGGATATCTTCCTGACCCAGGGATCGAACCCAGGTCTCCTG